>NC_091128.1:800000-870000 GCF_040183065.1 Periplaneta americana
TTAATAAGAGTCCAAAAGTAGAAATTACAATTCTGAAGAGGATGGGCATAAACCCTGGGACAAACACCATCGCAGGATTTGTTGCATCAATGGAAATAGGGACAAAAAATCCAAACAAAAAAGCATTCAACACCTGAAGTTAAAACAAGGCGGAGGTATTTGAGAGGCAGAAAGAAGCTGAAACTGGACCGACATGAAGCTGCTTAAGGGGTGACATATGATGATGGAGTTTTCTAGGCTCTGAAAGTTTGTGGCTCATTTCCTGTAAATAGTAATTCTAGAATATTTAATTCTTTCAAACATGATATCTCAGCCAAATATGGTGATACCAAGAAGATATTGGTGTCATTTTGAAGTTTGAAATGTCCCCCAGTGCCTGACAATGAGTAAAATAACATTAATATAATTAATAATTATTTATGGATTTTTTATATGATTTATGCAACATAAAAATATTATTGTGAGTTACATATATGGTAATATTTAATTAATGTAAATAAAAATAAAAAATAGCTCTATGTCAGGCACTAAAGAATAGTTTTAGCTATAAAACAGTGAAAAAATTGTGGCTCTATCTTAAAAAACTGCATGAGCTATCATGTTTCAAGTTGCATGTCAAAATTATAAACAAAATAATTTTTAAAAACAATTTAGACAAAATTTCAAGGGATCTGTTCATTTCATTCTCTTTCTGGTACCATTCTCAATTGTAGAAACATTTTACAGAGCAAAATTATACAAAATAAAATTTTTTGTATGTAAAGGTGTACTTACTTACTTACAAATGGCTTTTAAGGGACCCGAAGGTTCATTGCCGCCCTCACATAAGCCCGCCATCGGTCCCTATCCTGTGCAAGATTAATCCAGTCTCTATCATCACACCCCACCTCCCTCAAATCCATTTTAATATTATCCTCCCATCTACGTCTCGGCCTCCCTAAAGGTCTTTTTCCCTCCGGTCTCCCAACTAACACTCTATATGCATTTCTGGATTCGCCCATACGTGCTACATGCCCTGCCCATCTCAAACGTCTGGATTTTAAGTTCCTAATTATGTTAGGTGAAGAATACAATGCGTGCAGTTCTGTGTTGTGGAACTTTCTCCATTCTCCTGTAACTTCATCCCGCTTAGCCCCAAATATTTTCCGAAGCACCTTATTCTTAAACACCCTTAACCTATGTTCCTCTCTCAGAGTGAGAGTCCAAGTTTCACAACCATACACAACAACCGGTAATATAACTGTTTTATAAATTCTAACTTTCAGATTTTTGGACAGCAGGCTGGATGATAAGAGCTTCTCAACCGAATAATAACAGGCATTTCCCATATTTATTCTGCGTTTAATTTCCTCCCGAGTGTCATTTATATTTGTTACTGTTGCTCCAAGATATTTGAATTTTTCCACCTCTTCGAAGGATAAATCTCCAATTTTTATATTTCCATTTCGTACAATATTCTGGTCACGAGACATAATCATATACTTTGTCTTTTCGGGATTTACTTCCAAACCATCGCTTTACTTGCTTCAAGTAAAATTTCCGTGTTTTCTCTAATCGTTTGTGTAGGCCTATATGTAAAGGTGTACGTATAGCTTAAATTGCTAGCCATCGATAACCTTTTATGTTGCAGGATTTAGCACGATCCCCATTTCAACTTCCGAGAGTGAAAGAAGGTTCAGCACCACGCCACGGAGAGACGGAACTCCCTGCTGCTGGACGATCCGGTGAGCTGCGTGGGCCACCTCTACGTGAGTTTGTCCTGAACCTCGCTGCGAGCAGGGAAGTCGGCAGATGAGGCAGCTTCCGCCCCTGATGGAAGTTATTACGAAAGGTGAGTTCCCGTAATTGGTTTAACTAAAGCACTGCCTGGTGTCAAAAAGTCCTGCCCGATCTCCTGGTCAGAAACATTACCTTATGTAAAATTCTGACCTTTTCGTTATTCGTGCTGCACCGTAGAGGCCATTTGAAGAATCTAAGTTTGAGGCCAGTCATTGTACTGGAGCAGACAGAGAACCACATAATGGAGAAACTAGTTGGAAAATGTGATAGACGTCATATTCAGTACTGATGTGTGGTATGGCATAGGCCTACCAGGATAAAATAATATACTCCTTGGCTCTGTGGATATCGTATGAGCGTTCCATCCAAGAGGTTTGAAGCTCGGTTCTCGGCGTGGGCAATATATTCTATCCACGGGACTGGATTGTGACGTTCTGTCCTGTGCTGTCTCAGGGGTGGCATTGTGCCGTAGTGACAACATGAACGAGGAGAACCACAATGTGTTCCCTCCTCTTCACGTCAGTGGAATTTATGTCTTTACAGGAAAGGAGGTGAAACATAACGGAGCAAGAAATAAGAGTTGTATTGTCAAGAATAACTATTAAGGAGAGGCAGAGGTGAATATTTCAAAATCCACAACATTTATCCGATTTGTTTGAAATTGATCATGGATACTAAGTATGTTATTAGTAATGGACATACCAAGTTTCAACTTTCTAAGTACAATAGTTCTGTAAATATTAATAATTTTATAAAACTTTATATCGTTTGATATAAAATGCTCCATGCACCATATTGTAAGAAATTTTCAATATTTCTTTTTATTTATATGTTCAGAGAAGGTATATAAATAATGATAAGTATTAGTTTATTATGGGAATAATATAGTAATACAGTTATCTTGGTTTTAATTTCATACTTCTAAGGGCACAAAATCAAAAACTAACATGAGAATATCAAAATAAAGATAATAAAAATGGAAACAACCAAATTTTCATTTTTTCTTCAGTTTTGTTCGAAAATTTCACCTCTGCCTCCCCTTAAGTGAATGAATTCCTTTCATTATAATAGTGATTGTTGTTGTTTGAGAAACTCAGTGTGCAGAGAGAGATCTCTGAAGTTGAAACACAGATTGATATAGGTTACTTTTCTTCCCTTATACTGTTGCTGGGTCATAAAATGTCAAAACGTGATTAAGTAAGGCACAAAAAATAATAATAAAACACCATGAGAACGAATGACGTCCATATTTGCAGCGCTAGCTCAAATTACTTGGTGATCACGCAATTATCTGACCGCATTTTATTACTGGTGCATATATCGCCTGGTTTGAGGTGGATTAAGTGACTGAAATTGGTTTGTGGTCTACTACTGTAGGCTACTTAAAATAACTAGGAAAGCTTGAGTTATTTGAACATTTCCGAGTTATGAAAGTACCTAAAATATTTAAAACCTTTAAGAAATAGCCCGTATTCAGGTAATAACATATTCTGTTGCACTACCTGCTGTCTTCTAATAAGCTTATTAAATAGTTGCCAGCCGACTTACAGTTGCTGTTCTCCAACAGCTTGGGTCTGCACAATGGGCTTCTAGAGTCTTCCTGCCGTCAACATGCTATTATCGCCGGCTTTTGTTGCCATCTACACGAAACTGTGTTTACATACTAATTACCTGCGGAGGTGTTCTCCGTAATGGCTGGACTTGCGGTTTCACTTTGCGGTAGCTGCACAGGCTATCATCATTTCAACGCCTTGTCTGCGTTTGCTCGTCTTTTGTATGTATGAACATTTTTGTTCATGAGAAAACGTCAAGTAGTTCCACTTAGGCTACATTTAACATTACGAGATTTGTAACGTAAGGCGTGGTGCAGACAATGAATTACAACTCAACGTCGCAAATTTCTAGCGCAATAATTAATAATAGATCCCTATTAGAAACAACAACAACCAAATTTCTTGGCTTAAAAATCGATAATGTGTTAAATTGGAAACATCATATTAAAGAAATTACCCCCAAACTAAATTCAGCTTGTTTTGCTATTAGATCTATGCAAAAGATAGTAAATATCAATACCTTAAAAACAATATACTTTGCATACTTCCACTCGGTAATGAGTTTTGGAATAATGTTCTGGGGAAATTCCACAGATAGTAACAATATATTTCTATTACAAAAAAGAGTAATTAGAATAATAGTAGGTGCCAAATCTAGGGAATCGTGTAGGACTATTTTCAAAAAACTACAAATAATGCCCATGGCTTGTCAGTATATCTTTTCATTAATAATCTTCCTCGTATGTAATTGTGAAAACTTTGTAACCACAGTAATTCAACAGTTTATAGCATAAATACACGTCAAAAAATGACTTTCATACTCCATCGGCAAGTCTATCGTGCTATCAAAAACGAGTGTGTTATATGGCAGTAAAAATGTTTAATAGCCTCCCTATCGATATAAAAAATGAAACTCAAAACATAAAATTATTTAGGGCCAAATTAAAGAAGTACCTAATTTCTCACGCCTTCTATTCTGTAGGTGAATTCATGACATTCAGTAACACTTCATGAAATTGATACTAAAACTGTGTGTTGTACTAGTAGACTATATTGTAAATCTCGTCTGTATATATTTCATCTAGACTGTGACTATAAATTAAGACTTTATAATAGTATTAAGTTTTTTCACTTGTTCCATATTCTAGCTGTAAGCATGTATGAATACCATGGAATGATAATAAATACAATACAATACAACTAAACGAAACATTGGTCACAAACAGAGGTAACAGGTAAAATGTCTAATTATTATACAGAAAGCATTGCGATTGTGAAAACTTGATTTTCTGAGTTTTCATATAAGTTTTCACCGTTTCTAATAATCGAATTAGTGTTGTTGCAAAGTTATTTCTAAACTATTGGATGAATTTTATTCGTATTCAATATTATGTATCAGTTAAATTCATATTTCCATACCTGGCGTTTGATTCGACACCGGGAATCGAACCCAGGACCTCTCAGCTATGCGCGCTGAGCGCTCTTTCCATCTGAACTATGCCGAGACCCGACTCACGGCGCCGGCCGTGATGTTGACAAGAGATTCAGAATTCCTTTGGTATTTGTGTTATCACAAAAGCTGTTTTCTGCAGTCCTTTCTTCCTGCTCTAAAGGCAAAACTATAGGCAATTTAACAGTTTTGCAAGAGGGTGGGACAGATATCCAAGTGCTCTCCGTTATTACATGAATTCCTGCAACGTAAGATCAGCATTCCCTCGACGGAAGTATGAAAAGCGGCGGCCTTGAGGTGTCACGTGGATCACTCCACATCAGCTGTCACGAGATACAGTTACCGTGATCTCTGGCTTCCAGAAAAAAATTCAGACCACTTTTGTAACAGGTTAAAGCCATGAAACACGTTGTTCCAGCGGGACAAGACACGTGCAATACTGGCACTATGCTGCACCTGATACCAAACTACTCTTCATTAATTTTGTACGTTGTTTCTTTATTACCGCTTTGTAGTGTGTGTGCGTGATGGTCAATGCATCACGTTCATCTGGTGGTGATACTGAACCTCCACCTCCCTACTTTCTTTAAATCTCAATGATATGTTTACCGATAAAGGTGAAGTAATCACCATTACAGGCCATGAAGGCCACAGCGTGGCGGGAAGTTAGGCTCCCACCTGTAGGCCTGTAGACAATTGGCTTTAGGATGTCAGTCCCACGTGCCCGCCGTCTTTACCCCGAAGTTAATTCCCTGGTACTCACTTCCGTTGGAGGTCGAGTAAGATTCAGGACCATAGTGTGGCCGGAAAGACCAACGAGAAAATCGAGAATCGAACCCGCGAACTGACACTTGCAGTGTTACACCTTAACTGCGAAACTACAGCGTGCTCCTATGTTTACTGATACTACTTTTATGCTCGACCATGCCGAAATGTAGTAATTATACACCTGGTAGCAGCCCTTTAATGGACTTCATTAAAGTACACCTATTCATTAAAGTTCAGGTGTTCCACCAATCAGAAAATACCATTGTAGCAATATGAAAGCGTAAGTATCGTTTATTCTCGGATATGCAATCGAAAGACAACTAGAGCGAGATTAGACAATATTAAACTCAGTCGAAAAAAAAAACAACACACAAATTAACATCAATTCACCGTCATCTTCCTGCCTTTCACAAAGCACATTCCCGCAAATTTATTTCACAATTGCCGGAAAAAAATCAATATGGTCGAGCATAAAAAGTCGTATGAAACTTGACTATAATGGTAATTAAGACGCTCGTATGAAAATTATGAAACTCGCTTGAGCTCGTTTCATAAACGTACTCGCATCTTAATTACTACCATTATAGGCTCGTTGCATAATTTACTATTTAAACATAGCAATAACGTTGAAACTATAACATACAAAACAGTAAAACGTGCTCTCATCTTGCTTCACTAGCCACGAGTTTGAAATTACCTGACGAGATTTGAACCAAGGGCATTTTGAAGGGTTCTGTGAGCTGACTGAGTCTAGCTGAATTTCATGTAGGACATGGGGATGTAATCAAAGTTTAGAGATCGGAAATAATTTATAAAGAATCGACGTACTATTAAGAGAGGATAAAACAACCCTCAATTGTTTTTGTATTATAACTGACCTGCTTAGCAACGAAATAACCATGTGCGGACAAGACATGAACAAGAAAAAGAAATGGCTGCATAACGGGACGTTTGCGGTTAAAACAATTGAAATGCGTGTCAGTCACATTACAATGTATATCAATGGCAGGTTAGAGAGTAAAGAATTTATTTTGGTAAACCGCATGCATCGCTTTGTGTGATTTCTCAACGTGACGAGGACGGAAGGACAACTAGCGGTGTGCGGCGTGTAGCCTTCGGGAACAAAATCGAGTCATAATAAAATAGCTCGTCATCATTGTGCAATATTAGAATTCCTTCTAACAACTGAAGATTTTGTGTGGGTTCGTGCTCATTTCCAAACAAATAGAAGACAATAGATGGGCTAATCCATATGAAATCGATCAGTAAAAAACCTCGCATTTTTTTATACTCTAATTTTTTCCCTACTTATACAAGGTGATGAGGGGAGTGCATTTTCAAAAATATACTATCGAAAGTCAAACGGTTTTCGTATTATTCAGCGACAAATTTAGCGTATTTTACAAAAACAAGCCTCTTTCAGCGCTCAGAACTCTGGAACCATTTACTGCAGAACATTGAACGGGAACTTATTTTGAAGCTGACATTTGGTAGGTTATGTTAAGAAGTAATACTTATTTTTATTGTACACTGAGAGACAGATAATCTGATTTTACTTGTTTTTAGGCTTTTTGGTCATTTGTAAAAATGTAGAAAAATATTGAGAAAAAACCTTGCAATATCTTAGAGGGATCCGACATTGTTTGCTTAGTGGTTTGGCAATAATTTTCGAGGGTATTAAATAAATTATTTTCACACGCCTAGACTTGAACGGTGCAATACCGCTCGCACTGACCGAGAGCTGAAGATAATCGAGCGTTGGGCGTCATTTTACTCCTGTGTTTATGAAAACCTGTGATAAAACTAGCACTGCCATTACTGCTAGACGACACATCACATGTTTGTCTCGTGACCTTGCTTGTCTCGGCTAGCTCCCGCCTCACAGTCAGCTGGTTAGTTCACGCGCGTACTATTTATTTTCTTTATTTGATATTTTCAATACTTTCTTATCAACATACCATCAGTAAAAAATATGTGTTTCTTTGTACTTTCAATGCGGAATGTAACTATATATTTTTAAAATATTTTTTCCTAGCCAAAGGCGTCTTAATGAGGAAAAATATAAATTTCTCCATTTCCATGAAAAGTAAGAAAATCTGTTTACATGTCAATATAAACTTTAACTTTTCTGCATCAAAATAAACGATGATTTTGATCATTGGGTGAAAGGGTTTCGGAGCCACAACAGTTTAAAGTTGCTAATTTTATGAAAATACGATAAATTTAAATATTTTTAATTTAAACACTATTAAGTTCTGATGCCTCAAACTTTGCAGAAAGCATTGTATCACAGTTCTCTACGTACAGAAAAAGTTTCATTGTTTTTAGAAATTGTAAGGTCAATTTTCTCTATATTTCGGTCGATTTGAGATGGAATAGCTCCTATTCAGACTTATGTAATCCGTCCCTGGTCTCGTCTGTCCTTCACTATCTTCAGTATTAGCCCTTCATTATACCTAACTGTGCCGCTTTTTGTGATCTCCTAATGTTGGTTAATATAGCACATATTCTACACTGGAGTGAGGAAAACGCAATAGCTTTTAGTGGGTTATTTAACGACGTTGTCTCAGCTACTAGTTCATTGGTCATAACAAGATGGTATTAATTTATTGTCAAGATGATGCCGAAGATTCGCCTCTGGCCCTCCCGCCTGCCGACGATGATATAAAATCAGGTCAATGATTGTTTAGGGTAGTCAAACACTTCCATGCATGAAAAGTGCCAATGGAATGTGAAACACAGACTCACGTCTGTCACTATAGGCTGAAGGAAGAAAAACAAATGATTTAATTTATGTATCTCATGAACAGGGTTTTCATTTGTCACATGGTACTGTGCAAGCCTGAATTGTTGAGAAACGCATGAAGTTCACGGTTACAATGAGAAATTATGTGTCATTTTCAAATCACATCTGTCGATATATCGATCAGCAGATTCTAAATGTAAAGTACAAAGAAACAGACACGGTCTGTCCCTGATGCAAATCACTTTACTTTCCGTCATTCTCCCAAACTTCCGTCTCTAGGAGTGATTCTTCTGCCCTCGATACACCTTGACAGACGATCTATATAGCACTGAAAAGTGAAGACTAATACAACAATGGTGGGATGAGGGTAGGGGAAACGGAAGTATCGCGATAAAACCTAAAACCAAGCACCGTCCTCTTCGATGACACAAAGTTGATTGCAATAGTTCAAGGCTTATTGATAGTCATATATCAGGAAACGGAGAAAACTTTCACTGGAAACTATGTAATTATAATATTAATTCAGGGACACTGCTACGAAAATACTGTACATGAATATGTATAGGGACATCATTTTATTTTTACTAACATTTTTAATATTAACCTGGCTATACCTTTGGATTAAATTTGAGAACCGGAAACACCGTTTGCTACCCCCTTCGAAGGCTGTAGTTCGATGATACTGGCGTAAAATACAAACAAATCACTCTATTAGGTATAGGAGGGAAGAAAAGTAGTTCATCCATTTACGTAAACTAGGAAATACCGCGATTTTGAGTTTGGATATTTAAACACATTTTTTAAAATGGTGGCCGTTCATTTCGATACAGGCTTCAGTTCTTTTGCGCATATTGTCGCACTATAGACTATTGCATCTAATTCCAATTACCAGTTTCGTCCTTCATACTTAGTAATTGATGTTGAAATAATTCTGTACCTACTCTATAAAAGAGTACGTATCTTACATACTGTAAATTCAGTCTTCACTTCTGCCCGACCCGCACAGATAAAATTACTCAGACATGCTATCCGTCCAAGTGGATGTGTCGCAGGAACGTTGAAAGGGATGAAATCACGTGACAGTTAATTACTTAACGAGGCCCTTTTACTTAAGTTATTTTAAACAGTTATATAGTATTACGTAGACGTCCAATTAATTCCTAACAGAAATTAATGTTTTCAAAAAAGAGCTAAGAAAGCCCAGCCACTAGTCTTTACAGTGGAGCGAGCAGAAGCAGGTGGGGGAAATCGGGATGCGACGTAGGCAAACGGACGACAGTACCTGTGCGAAAATATGATTCAATATTGGAAGTTTTCGTCACTGGAAAACGCGAACATATTTTCTGAAACGTACTGTACTCACTAACTCAGTACTGCTTTCTATATGCGGCCTTGGTTCTGTGAGGAGGACAGTTGGAACTTCGTTAGTAGAAGGGGTGGGAGTGAAGTACATTAAAAAATTCAGGTACAATAAAAATTGAAGTAAAAATAAAATGATGTCCCTGTATATGCTAATCCCATCGTGTGCCTATGTCCTAAGGAAAGTGCTAAATACACCTGTAAGTTCAGATAAAGACAGACAGATACTTAGGCGGCAGGGGTGTAAATTCATTTCACTGTCGTCATAATCTTTATCATCACTAATTGTCACTTCAGACTGGGTCAAATTTATTGCTTGAAATTACTCGCTGAAAGTCGACTAGACGAGAATCTGGTAACACTAGATAAGATCTGAACCGTTTCCAGAACGAGGGCTTTAAAGAGATGGGAAGCCGTAGTGCTTGTACTTGTTCTTTCAAGTAATATGGAACGAAGTCTGCAACCTTCCTCCTGTGCAAAAGTTTTGTAGTTTTGTTTCTCTGTTAACTTGTGCTCTTGCTTCAAAAGAAATTTCATATTGGAATGGACAAATAAAAAGGAAGCAGAGAAACAACAGAGCAGTTTAATGAAAATTGAAACTGGAAAAGAGGATATCGACTCGAAGCTGCAAAGTTATTCTTTCCGACTAAGCGCCATCAGACGGCAGAACAAGAGTTGCAGATATTGTAGACCTGGCTTTGGGTTAGGTAGCTGTGCTTTGCTTTCCTTTTACTTTCCTCTTATTTTTTTATTTTAGTTGTTTATTTAACGATGCTGTATCAACTACTAGGTTATTTAGCGTCGATGAGATTGGTGATAGAGAGATGATATTTGGCGAGATGAGGCCGAGGATTCGCCATAGATTACCTTGTATTCACATTACGATTGGGGAAAACCTCGGATAAAAACCAACCAGGTAATCAGCCCAAGCGGGGATCGAACCTGCGCCCGAACGCAACTTCAGACCGGCAGGCAAGCGCCTTAACCGACTGAGCCACGCCGGTGGCTTACTTTCCTCTTATAAGAGTATAAAAATAATTGTGACTCAAAAGCTATTTCAAGATTTTCATGAAAATTTACCTTTTCAGCATCACTGATAACATGAAAGATAGTTTTTATTTCCCGTCTGTCACTCTGTGTTAGAGCAGCGATGTCTCTTACACTATGCGGCAGATCATGTTAGACGAGTCAGTTCATCCGGAAATGACGCGCATGGAGTTCAGTCATTTTAATACGCCCATAGTGTATTTTTTTTCTCTGTTTATTTATATTATTGTATTTGTATTCCTGGTGTTGTGGAAGAGAAGGCCTCATGGCCTTAACTACACCAGAATAAATAAATAAATAAATAAATAAATAAATAAATAAATAAATAAATAATTCAATTATTTCCTTTCTGATTTATTATAGACATCGTCTCTCGAATGTCATTTTTTTGGAACAGCTATTTTCTCCAGTCGAATTACTTCAGGAAAAATTAGCCTTTTAAGATATCTACAGGATTATTTACAATATTACCGTGACTATCCGTTACGAAAATACAGGGTGAACCGTAACTGATGTCATTATTTTCAGGGGCTTATTCTTCGAC
The DNA here is from genome assembly GCF_040183065.1 of Periplaneta americana. Lineage (NCBI taxonomy): Eukaryota > Metazoa > Arthropoda > Insecta > Blattodea > Blattidae > Periplaneta > Periplaneta americana. The sequence continues at coordinate 811,247 of NC_091128.1, forward strand.
ATATTTCAAGCAAAAAAATTTAATACAATTTTGTTCGTTTTCACTTCCTTTCCAAGATAAAAATTGTTGTGTATGAAATATTTCATAGCGTGTTTTGGAAGAGCCATTGATTTAACAGAGTAGTGTATTATGACTACACATTATTAAAAGAATTTTAGTTTCGTCCTTTAATTGTGCAGAAATTTGATCCGAACCAATGTAATCTTCCGTTCTGGAAAGGAATTTTAAAATGTTGGCCGCTGCTTTCTGAATTGGCACTAATATTAATGCCCTGAAGTGGCCCTTATGCATAGGATTATCATGATTTTAGAGATCATGAGACATTCTTGGAGCTCCCTCTTCTTAATAGAACGATGGAATGGTGTGTGAGTTCACAAGAATAAGTGAAAAAATGTACAACGGACTTGGTTGATCAGTCTTAAAGATAATAAATGTACGAACTCGAAGGTATTAGTAAATGGTTTTAATTTTGATCATGAGACGATAATGATGATCTTGCTGGCTAATTGTAAGTTACGGGATATCGCAGTTAGCTCCACAAAAATCTACTGGAGCTGTAGTCCGCATTTAGCTCGTGATGCTCAAATTGTTGACGTCGTCGCGTAGACCTCTTGCTCTCTCATTGTCTTCCAGGAACGCTTTTTTGTTTTGGAGTAACGAAATGCATGATAAATGTTAGCCACTGACTTATTTATGCTTCTAAATTAGTTTCATTGCACTTAAAAATGCATTAACAAATATTAGCTTACATTTTTTATTCTTTAACAATTGGAAAATAATTAACTTTCTTTGCTTACGCACGAACTACTGTACGTACCAAATAAAGTGTACAGACATCTTTAAAAATTAAAAAAATATAGTGTGTATATAGTTATTTCGCCCATTTCTTTACTCGCTGTCTGTAGACGAGAATTATGGAGATGGGGAATAATTTGTGTGCGACACATCTGCACGTAGGTCCATAGAATGAAACGTGAATTACAAATTTTCCAAATTCTGGGAAAGAAAAAAAAAGCACAACACAAGTTACAAGTAAAACTATTTCTGTTTACTATTGTATATGCGTACAGAATGTCACAAAACTTTACACCAGTTTCAAATGAGAAGGCTGATAATGATCCGATATGGAAACTGTGCAACCAGAAGTTCACAGCAAATACACAAATACGAAAGACTAACTCTGAGGACATGTGGGCGTATTTGGAAACAACGGCGCATACTTGAAGAGCAGTAAATTCAGATGCCTTCATCTGTGAATTCCTGTCACGTGACACTTGAGATGACAACTATTATTGGAGCTATGCCGGGACCCGATCCACGGTGCCGACCGAATTCCCCTCCTTTGTATCATCAATGGCCTACTGCCTGCATTTTAGACATACAAGTCCTATAAAGTATTCGGTGACTTGAAATAACTTAAATATAGCCTGTATGGTAGCTGTGAAAAAACAACCACATCCTATTTTTCTCCCATTTCCCTTTGAGGCGGGAATGAAGATGTTGAACTAGGCTTCTGCACAAAAAGCATTGTCAAACATCCCCACGTACCTGACTCACTTCAACACCCCACGTACCTGACTCACTTCAACACCCCACGTACCTGACTCACTTCAACATCCCCACGTACCTGACTCACTTCAACATCCCCACGTACCTGACTCACTTCAACACCCCACGTGCCTGACTCACTTCAACATCCCCACGTACCTGACTCACTTCAACACCTCCACGTACCTGACTCACTTCAACATCCCCACGTACCTGACTCACTTCAACATCCCTACGTACCTGACTCACTTCAACACCTCCACGTACCTGACTCACTTCAACACCCCCACGTACCTGACTCACTTCAACATCCCCACGTACCTGACTCACTTCAACACCTCCACGTACCTGACTCACTTCAACATCCCCACGTACCTGACTCACTTCAACATCCCCACGTACCTGACTCACTTCAACACCTCCACGTACCTGACTCACTTCAACACCCCACGTACCTGACTCACTTCAACATCCCCACGTACCTGACTCACTTCAACATCCCCACGTACCTGACTCACTTCAACACCTCCACGTACCTGACTCACTTCAACATCCCCACGTACCTGACTCACTTCAACATCCCCACGTACCTGACTCACTTCAACATCCCCACGTACCTGACTCACTTCAACATCCCCACGTACCTGACTCACTTCAACACCCCCACGTACCTGACTCACTTCAACATCCCCACGTACCTGACTCACTTCAACATCCCCACGTACCTGACTCACTTCAACACCTCCACGTACCTGACTCACTTCAACACCCCCACGTACCTGACTCACTTCAACATCCCCACGTACCTGACTCACTTCAACATCCCCACGTACCTGACTCACTTCAACACCCCCACGTACCTGACTCACTTCTACATCCCCACGTACCTGACTCACTTCAACATCCCCACGTACCTGACTCACTTCAACATCTCCACGTACCTGACTCACTTCAACACCCCCACGTACCTGACTCACTTCAACATCCCCACGTACCTGACTCACTTCAACATCCCCACGTACCTGACTCACTTCAACACCCCCACGTACCTGACTCACTTCAACATCCCCACGTACCTGACTCACTTCAACATCCCCACGTACCTGACTCACTTCAACACCTCCACGTACCTGACTCACTTCAACACCCCACGTACCTGACTCACTTCAACATCCCCACGTACCTGACTCACTTCAACATCCCCACGTACCTGACTCACTTCAACACCCCCACGTACCTGACTCACTTCAACATCCCCACGTACCTGACTCACTTCAACATCCCCACGTACCTGACTCACTTCAACACCTCCACGTACCTGACTCACTTCAACACCCCCACGTACCTGACTCACTTCAACATCCCCACGTACCTGACTCACTTCAACATCCCCACGTACCTGACTCACTTCAACATCCCCACGTACCTGACTCACTTCAACATCCCCACGTACCTGACTCACTTCAACACCCCCACGTACCTGACTCACTTCAACATCCCCACGTACCTGACTCACTTCAACATCCCCACGTACCTGACTCACTTCAACACCTCCACGTACCTGACTCACTTCAACACCCCCACGTACCTGACTCACTTCAACATCCCCACGTACCTGACTCACTTCAACATCCCCACGTACCTGACTCACTTCAACATCCCCACGTACCTGACTCACTTCAACACCCCCTCCACCTTTTCTCTGTTGCACTTAATGTCAGCGACAGCAGTCAAGCGCAGATTCAGTTACGTGTTGAGTGCGGTTTGTGTGAGTGCGTCCGATCACGATGCTTCCTGCAGAATTATTGCAAGCAAGTAGTAAATTTAATATTTGAGGAGAAAAATTCGCTCCGGCGCCAGAGATCGAACCCGGGTCTCTTGGTTCTACGTACCAAGCGCTCTGACCACTGAGCTACGCCGAATTCAATCCACAGCATCGGACCGAACCTTCCTCCTTCAGTGTTTCCCTTCGTGGCCGGACCCCAAGTTAGATTATTATTTCAATGTACCGAAGTACATATGATATTTCCATGCAGATATTCTGCGTCATCATACGATGAAAGAGTAATGGAACGGAGAAAAATTCTCTCCGGCACCGGGATTTGAACCCGGGTTTTCAGCTCTACGTGCTGATGCTTTATCCACTAAGCCACACCGGATACCCATCTCGGTGTCGGACAGAATCGTCTCAGTTTAAGTTCCAACTCTTGGGTTCCCTCTAGTGGCCGCCCTCTGCACTTCGTCATAGATGTCTATGAACGTAGGACTGAAGTCCACACATGTGCTGAGGTGCACTCGTTATGAGTGACTAGTTGGCCGGGATCCGACGGAATAAGCGCCGTCTTAAATCACGAAGTGATTTACGCATATCATATACAGAGTGTAACAACTTTAATGTTTAGAATTTCTGGAACATGTTCCCTGACACATTCTACGTTGATTAAACCTTCATACATTTATCCGAAATTGAGAGGTTACAGAGATAACAGAGCTGGAAAAAATAGAACTTCTTGCATCTCCAAGCATTATACCGTTTATACAAGGCCTATTTTATGGCATTACTAAGTAGAGATACATAAACATTTGAAAAGCAGTGAATGAAAGAAATTTTACTTTTAAGAGAAATTAGATTAAAATTGTTTAGGTTGCTAAGGAAACGAAACAGACAACAGTTTAAAATAACAGTTGTGAGAAAAATAAACCGTATTGTGACTAGTCTTTTTATTGAGTTTTGACCATTAAAACATGCCTTTTGTGTACACACATTAGGAATACGCCGACATAGTTCATGAATATGGACTGTGTGATGGCAATGCAACAGCAGCTGCTTTGGCATATCACGCACGGTTCCCAAATCGTAGGATTCCTAGTGCACAGGTATTTTCACGTGCCTATTGGCAAATTTCAAGAAGTACAGTGTTTGGAATCTTAAGGACATTTTTTTCAACTTTGCACTGCTTCTTTCATACTCTCAAGTAGTTGATATTTAAACGTAATATGGTAATAATAAAAATAATGACATAGACATGTCACTTTCGGAAATTGGTGTTACTTCTTTCAGTATTCAGCGATAAAATTAAACTCAAAAATTTAACTTTGGGGTACAAATAGCCTACTCCAAACCTATAGAACTTTGGATATAGGTATGTTAGGTTTAATCGACGTAGAACGTGTCAGGGAACATGTTCCAGAAATTCTAAACATTAAAGTTGTTACACCCTGTATATTATATTAATGTACCGAAGTACATATGATATTTCCATGAGATGATTCTGTCCGACACCGAGATGGGTATCCGGTGTGGCTTAGTGGATAAAGCATCAGCACGTAGAGCTGAAAACCCGGGTTCAAATCCCGGTGCCGGAGAGAATTTTTCTCCGTTCCATTACTCTTTCATCATATATGTTGACTTTTTTTTTATGTCCAAGTCAACTGCCATTATACACGGGGCGCACTCAACTGAGTGACTGTTTGGCCGGGATTCCGCAGTTAAGTGCACAGTAATCTGTACAGAAATATGCACTGCTAGCTATGAGAATATTAAAGGTTTTTGATTAATTTGTCCTACAGAATAATATCTATAATATTGACAATTAATATTTGAGAAGAAAAATTCGCTCCGGCGCCGGGGATATAATAAGTAGTAAAAAGCCTAACAGAACAATTTCCCACGCACGAGGGCCACTAATGAGGCACTGCTTCCAGTCCTCTGTGTTCAGATTCGGGTCCGACGCTAAATATTGACCTGTTCGTAACCTAAGGTACTGTACCATTGCATCTAGGCGCCTAAATGAGACTTTATTTTTGTTTGCCAAATCACTGTCCCTTCAGTTCTCAAATCGTGTTCATGTGAGAGAGTTCTGCAGCCCCAGGTGCTCGCAGCTTTTCAACTGCATAGCCGGCCGGCCGGCACCTTTCAAGTTCCAGCGTTGTTAATTCTTTATCGCAGTAAGATCGGTCATTAGCAACGAATATGTGATCTTGCGGGGAGGGCAGCTGATTACTTAGCAATTTGCGAAGGCGATGATCTTCGTGGGAATAAACAATCCTAGAGGTCACGGCGTCGTGCACGCAATGGGGCGGACTGACCAATGATGCGAATTGTAACCTTTAGCTCCAGTGCCAGCAGGGTTGTACATCCGTATTCCGTCCGTAACACTTTCACAGCTGGGACGCGTCGGTTGCACTGGATCCAGCAGCTACAGGATTCGATAACTGATGTCGCAATCTTGACAACTCTCTTGATTACTTCTCTATAAAACAGCGGGATATTTTCGCATTGATGAATTTAGAAATATTACTGGAAAAATTGCCAAAACAAGTTTCTACAATACACATCATATTCATGTACTGCAGTGTAGGTACAGGGACATCATTTTATTTTTACCAACATTTTTAATACTCGTATTAACCTGGCTATACCTTTAGAGAACCGGAAACACAGTTTGCTACCCCCTTCCACTAATGTAGTTCGATGATACTGGCGTAAACACAAACAAATCACTCTACTAGGTATAGGAGGGAAGAAAAGTAGTTCATCCATTTACGTAAACTAGGAAATATCGCGATTTTGAGTTCGATAATTTTCATTAGGTTTTTGTTTAATCAAAACACAGTACTGTATTAAGAATAAGTATTTTTACTCACGAACTGAGTTATCCATGCGAACGTATTCATTATGCAGTGTATATTATACTGTCTACAGCACATTAGCGTACAATATAGAGAATGAAGTTAAATTGAAAAATAATCATAATATGGATATTTAAATACTTTTTTTAAATGGTTCATTTCGATACAGGCTTCAGTTCTAATGGGCATATTATCGCACTATAGACTATTGTACCTAATTTCAATTACCAGTTTCGTCCTTCGCAAAAGTAACTCATGTTGAAATAATTCTGTACCTACTCTATTAAAGAGTACCTAACGTACTGTAAATTCAATCTTCACTTCTGCCCGACCCGCACAGATAAAATTACTCAGAAATGCTATCTACTGTCCGTCCAAGTGGTTATGTCGCAGGATCGTAGAAAGGGGGAAATCACGTGACAGTTAATTACTTAACGAGGCCCTTTTACTTAAGTTATTTTAAACAGTTGTATAATATTACGTAAACGTCCAATTCCTAACAGAAATTAATGTTTTCAGAAAAGAGCTAAGACAGCCCAGCTACTAGACTTTACAGAGGGGCGAACAGAAGCGGAGGGGGGGACCGGGATGCGACGTAGGCAAACGGACGACAGTACCTGTGCGAAAATATGATTCAATATTGAAAGCTCTTTCGTCACTGGAAAACGCGAACATATTTCTGGAACGTACTATACTCACTAACTCAATACTGCATACGCGGCCTTGGTTCTGTGTGGAGAACGGTTGGAAGTTTACTAGTATAGGGGGTGGGAGTGAAGTACATTCAAAAACTCAGGTACAATAAAAATTGAAGTAAAAATAAAATGATGTCCCTGTATAACAATGCTCACGGAGAGGGAGGGGGATGGAGGACCACGGGAAATTTATTTGCAGATAAATGCAATACAAAAATAAATATGTGAAGTAGTATGATGACGGTAATGTTAGTGGTGAAGACGGGAAAGGAAATGATTTCAATGATTAAAGGTAGGACAAGTAGAACAGAAGGAAATCAATGGCGATGACAATGGTGATGAAGTAAAGACAGGGATATGATGATGTTGAAATTACATACGATAGCCTAATGATAATGAAAATAAAACTGTTAATGATAATGGCGATGAAAATTATATAGATAAGGGACAGTGTTTAATAAATTATATATTTTTTTAAATTATGTTTAATGCTACATTATGAATCCGTGTTTATTAGAAATTTTTATGAATTAATAACGTTAGAAATGTATTTTTCAAAATGGGGTACGATATTGGGCATACTTCCCTTAGTAGTATTTATTGTCATATTACTACCTCAAAATTACATCGTTGGTACAATCGTAAAAATAAAGACGATTTTTTAAATCTTTTAATGGCAATAGTGCGAAATGAAACAGTATATTCGTTGTCCCCTAAATAGTATAATTTCAGAGACTATGCGTGCAACCGAATAAATAAAGCTGATACACTGCAGTGAAACAAAAATGCAACTCTAACCATTAAGAATGTTGTACAACATGTGGCACACTTGCACGAATTTCTTACTTGTGTTGGGAATAGAATTTGTAGATTAGTTGTAGCACTTGCTGATGAAATGAAAATGAATATTATCTCAAACTCTAGTGTTGCTCGAGTCGTGAAATGAAGTTTCTAGAGCTGCGATATCCATGAAGTCTTGCAGATGTTTCGTTGACGAATTTTAAAATCCGTTTAGATGCATTCGGTTGATTGGACTATAATTAACCGCGATCATAAAGAGCCGAAAGTGAACGTAGGTACTGGGAGGTGTGGAGAGATATCTGATGACTTCACGTGACCTCCCCCTCGACCTCGCTGGGATGCAACTACCACGATCACCGTGAAAGTGCGGCACACGCCCCTGAAAAAAACAATTAGGGACGAAACAAGTAGCTGCTGTCCCATATGCAAGCATTCCGCCCCTGACAGCTGCCAAGCACGGATCATTATTTATGAATAGCGTGGAGGTCTTTTCTACTATCTGGTCCGACATATTCAGGAGATAAACTTAACAGCACATTTAGAATTTACTTGTGTAGATTTTCATTCATGCAAAGTACGCTACATTTGTATGTATGTATTTATTTAACACTACAATTGGGTATACACCCGGTGGCAGTGATATATAATATACAATAATTACAATTGCGTGAAATAAAATAAAATAAACGTAAATGAAATAAAATAAAATAAACGTAAATCTATAAATAGTAGATGCAATAAACCTAGGACTATAAATAAAAACTATTCTATAATAACGCCTACGATAAGCAAAAGTAAATCTAACTTATAAGTACTTCTATTTCACCCAACTATTACCAATTTAAGTAATTACATATCACCTTAATTAATTACATACCAACTTAATTACATATCATCTTAATTAATTACATATCACCTTAATTAATTACACATCATCTTAATTAATTACATATCACCTTAATTTATTTACATATCAACTAAATTACATATCAACTTAATTATATATCAACTCAATTAATTACATGACACAACTTAAATAACTACACTGCACATCCAATTAAATTTTCAGTCTAATCTTCTCAACCTTTCCTTAAATGTATTGATTTTGAGAGGACCACCCTGAAAGATTGCCGCAGGTAAGCTGTTCCAGTCTACTATTGTGCGGTTAACAAAGGAAAATTTTGTCACGTCCGTTCTTTGTTTTCTACATTTAAACTTCCTAATATGATCAACCCTTCCTAAGTATGATGGTGTTGCTAAGCTAGCATTGATACAGTCCATGCTTTGTGCCCCATTTGTGCCTTAAACAATGCGGTGAGTCTGGTTTTTCGTCGCCTTGATTTGAGAAGTTCCCACCCTAAGTCTTTTCCCCATTTTGACATATTTTGCTGCCTTGCGTTGGACCTTTTCTATTGAATCGATTTGGTTTTGTCTGTACGGATCCCAGCCTACTGCTCCATATTCCACAATTGGGAGAACAAGGGTTTTGCACGCTAATTCTTTTGACTTTCGGTTAGATTTCTTCAGAATGCGCATACATCAGTGTATGAGACCAGTGACAGCCTAACGTCATGATGAACTTGTGCAGCCACATTGAGCAACGAAACCGGCTGTAACGGTCGAGGGATTATCTTGCTGACAACACTCTACCTCCGCACTGGTTGGATGATCGTTCACCTCTGCTGAGACATGTTGACTTGATGACAGGAGTCGGCTGGTCTATGGGCCGCAGCGCTGCTGGTGTGTTTTCATTTATTATTTATCTATTTATTATTTTGCTAATAATTGTAACATAAAATATAGTATACACAGAAAAACTTTAGCTCGCCTCTGAAAGAGTAGAACTCGTGCTCAGGGGCGGATTCCTGAATTGAAATTAATAATTATACAATACAATTTGTCTTATGTCTACTATGAAATTATAGTATATAAATTTAAATTTACAATTTTTCAATTTTTATAAAATCCATACATAACTTTTTAAATTTAATACTAGAACTATTAGAATTGACAAGATTAGGATATTTAAATATAAATTTGTTATATATTCTTGGGCCTAAATTACTACTATGATTAAATACTGTAACAGTGTTGCATTTTGGTTCAAACAATCTTAAAGAATTCATAACTTTTGTTTCATAACTATGAGAATACAATTCAAAATTATTTAGATTTTTATCTATGAATTTTATTAATACAATATAATAAATTTGTCTTACGTTAAGTACATTAAAGTCTAAAAACAAATTTTGAGATGGAAAATCGGTAGGTTTATGAAGATATATTTTAATTATTTTCTTCTGTGATAAATAAAGTGGATTAAAATTGGATTTAAATGAGCTACCCCATCCTATAATTCCATACATAATTACCGATTGAAATAAAGTTAAATATATTGTGCGTAATAAAATTATTGACAAGTAATTCCTCAATAAAACAAAATAATATAATATTTTACGTAATTTATTACAAAGGTAATTAATGTGTTGGTTCCATTTTAAATTATTATCAAAAATTATGCCTAAATACTTAATTTCAGAGTACTCTTTAATAATCGTACATTTACACTGTATAAGACAACAATCAGAATTATGTAATTTAATACTTAATATAGATGTAGGAGGTTTGTTACATTTTTCAGATAGTGAGAATGGAATAATGATGGTTTTATTTTCGTTGATAGAAAGATAATTTATGTCAAACCATTATGTATTGTGCAATTTCACTTTCGTTGGACTCCACTTTCCAGGTTTAAATATTTAATATAGCATTAGTATGAGGTTTCGTTATAATCAGCTTATTGTAAAGAAAAGCACCCACACACTATCTATACACAAAGACTGTTGATCTACGTGTTTTTTCCCTTTTGCGTAACCAGCCTTAAATGTTTATAAACTCACTCACTGCATGGAGTATTTTACACGAACTTCACACACTCTGTAGTAATTTGTCTTCGAATGTATTCAACCCTCTTGTTTATATACTTGCTCCATTTTCCTCTTGTGATAAAATCCGGCAAATTGATATCCTTCTCATACAGGCCATTGTCCAATTTCCACGCAACACAACTGACTGGATGCAGTTCACCCTTTCCAGAAACTTAATATTGTATAAAAAAGCACGATCGTGCAACATTCAAGGGAATAGTAGAATGCGTTCCCTGAATTTATTCAGCACTTGCTTTCCTCGTATGTATTACTCCTTCTGTACGTTTGGCACACTTTCAGAACTCAGATTTGCAATTCATATTTCTGATGTGATACTACAATGCCATTAGAAGTCGTGCATTCACTTCGAGCTTTTAATGTAGGTAGCAGCCTATGTCGCATTTCATGAACAATATACTTCACTGTGATTATAGTATCTGTAACTTTCATGGACTTCGATATACTTTACAGTATTATCATCTTACTTTCAGAGAGCCAATTAGGCCTAATAATTTTCACTATTTATACAGAAGAACAGTGTGTTAAGACTGAGAAACAAGTTCAGGTGCACAAATTGAACTCAGCAGGCTAGACTAGTGAGAAAAATTTAGGAGGTCAGTAGAAGAGGTTCCTCAAAATAATGTTTAAATATAAATCGGGATGAAATCGAAATGACACTAGTTTTCTGTCACGGTGAGGGGAAAAATTCTTTTGAAGTTGGGCCAAATGACCTAAACCCATTAAACAGATGATGATGATGATGATTTCTGAAGCTTCATCGGTATCAGTCTTCATTAAGAATATATAACCTGTGTACACAGCAGAAATCAAAGAATTTTCTTCCCTTATGATCGTTGATATCACTGACACGTGTAGGCTACCTGAGATGTTTGGCGTTGAAATCCCCTGTAATGATTACAGGAAAATGTTTTATACCTGGTGGATTTACTAAAAAGGCATCAAAGTCACATTTGTTTTATTCCGGACAGGGAAGTGGATACTTCTGTTTCTTTAAAGTAGCCCAGTGTTCTCTCTTGCATATTATTTGCCGTCGTAAACTAGAACCTTGCGTCATGTTCGGATTAGGGAGCCAAACTACTTTTAACCGTTATGGGTGTTAAGGCTGGTTCACAATAAACCGGAAACGAGAATCGGAACGAAAACGAAAACGGTAAAATTGTTAAAATGTGTACATTTAAATGTGAGCATTCACAATTAACGACAAGCTTGCCGGAGCCCAGGATAGGGAACGGAGAGTTGGCCAAGTTTCAACTTTGGCGTTCACGTTTCCGATCACAGCCCACTAGATTCATTCTATTGCCATCTAAAAGCTATTTTGTAGCAAGAAGACCGTGACATAACCTATGCATTATTTTGTTCTGTGCTGTGCATCATGGAGCAAGTTTTATTTGATGAGATTCTAATATTGAAATCCTCACGTTTATGATAAGCGGCGCGCCTCGTATAAAGATGAGAAAATGAAGGAGAATACGTGGCTTTCAATAGCTGCGTCTTTGAACACCGATCGTAAGTGAATCATATTTTATTACTGTATTGGTTGTATTACACACTACATATTCATGCTTCAATTCAATAACTACTGTTGTGTTCATTTTTGCTCTATTACAAATGTTTTTTCTCTAATTATTTTACGTTATGGTAGACTTAAAATAGGTTGTGATAATAAAGATGCATCGGCATATTTATAGTACCGTACCTAATGAAATGTTTCAGTTGAAATTTCGAAGTTGGTTAACCTGTGTTTATGTTGGCTGCCTTGTACTCATGAGAGAACGCCATTGGTCAATTATACACAAATAACATCTGAATGCGTAATATCGACTTCACATATCGTTATTGACATGCATATCGATATGCATAGTCGTCTACGTTCTCGGTTTATTGTGAATCAAAAATGTTCATATTCACGTCCTCTGCTTCTCGTTTTCATTCTGGTTCTCGTTCCCGGTTTATTGTGAACCAGCCTTACGGAACTCCTGAGCCATCTCCGAAAACTTGAGAAATTCAAATCATACGGTAGGTAATTCATTCGTCTTAAAATTCTCTGCCGGGGTTTGTTTGTTTGCATTTAGATCAAATATGATCTGCATGTGAAATAATTTTCGTTCTTTCGTATGTAAACAGGCAGACTTAAGCCCACAGCTACCATCAACTGTTTCTACTTCTAAATTTACTAAGCATGATTGTTTCAAAACTTTCTGGATTCTGCTTATCTCCCTCTGTGAAGACCCTTATTTCTTAGGTGAGAAAACTTATGAACGGAAGTCATCATCCCCGGTCATATGGGCGAGGAACGTAAGATATTTGTTTTGAGCTAAGAGAATCAATCTTCTTAATGTATCCAGCTGTTTGCTGACAACATAAAGTCCACTATAGTCCACTGTAGTCTATTCAATTTCTGTTTTTCACGAGAAATGAGGGGTATTTTGATCGGTGTTCATTATAGATGCCTGTTGCTAGTAGCCAGAGTTGGGGTGTAGTCAATATATACTGCAGGGCTGTGTCTTCTGCAACTGGTACTGATGATTTTAATCTACTTCTTTTGTGGTTTATGGATAGACAGTATAGAAGAATGTGTTCCAGATCTTCATCATGATTATTACACCACAGACAAGTAGGATTATCAGAAATGTGAAATCGATGTAGATACAATTGAGTGACAATGTGACCTGTTCTGGCTCTTTTTAAAAATGTTTGAGCATGTCTGGGCAAGTTTTTGTACATTTCCAGGTCATTTGGTTTCTTTTGTACAGACTGTAAAATTTTTCCTTTGTCAGAAGAGAGCCAATTGTTGATCCATAGGTTTGTGAAATGAGACTTTACTGAGAAAAATGGTCTGTAAATTTTGCCTGTAGTTCTCCCAATGAAGACTAGAGTGCAAACTCAGGACACGGGAGCCCCTGTCTTAAGTTTGGAAGAAAGCAATGTTAACAAAGTGAGCTTGAACCCCAATGCAACAGCAAGCGTAGTACACACTGAACCAGCGGGGATGAAAGATTAGCAGTTAAATAAGGACATTCCTCCGTGAGCAAACGTAAACATGCGAAGTCTTGTCGTCACACTTTCTCGCGTTTCTTGCGGTTTCAATTATTTCCCCGGATTTCTGTGTTTGCGCCTTATGCAACCCGAAAGCCGCCATTCCTCAAGTATAACCAGCGCTGCGTAACTGCCTTCGAAAGTTAAATGGCGGGCAGTACTGCGAACGTTCTGAGATTTGATCAAATCTCGCAGTTCCCCAAGAAAGTCTTCCTCCTTCCTTCAAACAGCAGGGCAAGTTCCTCACTGTTTTAGAAGAAAAGTCCTCGTCACATAGGCAGCCTATCTTGCTCTGTAGATGAACACATGATGGAAATCCTGCGACGTGAAATCTGAATGCTTTAAATAAAGATGTGCACATTATTTTTATTTTTAATGTAATAGGCCTATTATGTTATTGGTATGATAAGTAACTGAACAGGGAATGACTTTACTGCTCAAGCTGGCACGGTGAGTGATACACACAGCAACTCCCCTTTCGTAGCGCTTTGCAAAAACATTCGGATGGCAGCACGATATGAACATTATCATTCTACCTGTCCAACCCAAATTGATGCCTTCTGTATATACGAAAATATAGAGGGAGGAGACAGTTTTCAGTACTATCTTCCGCGCTGTGACGTCAATTATTCAGCGTTGCCAACGTACGCAGAGAATATGCCACAACACAAACATTCATCGCAGAACATTGTACTTCCACTTAAAGGCTGGTCCACAATAAACTGGGAAACGACAGCGAGAACGAGAATGGAAAAATGTTTAAATACATGTTTTTAAATGTGACCATTCACAATTAACGAGAAGCTTACCGGGAACGGGAAAGTGAAGATTGACGAACTTTTAACTTTGCCGTTCTCGTTTCCGATCACAGCCTACTAGATTTATTCTTGTTATCATCAAAAAGCTATTTGGTCGTCGTATATTGTGTAACAAGGAGGCCATGACATAATTTCTTCTTCATGCATTGTTTGTAACTAACCCAGAAATTCTGTGAAATCATTTTCAATATGTGACCAGACTACAGGTGGATTGAATTCTTGAATATTCCGTACCATAAATTTGAAGTTGGTTAATCTGTGTTCATGTTGCCTGTATGTACTTATGAGAAAACGCAATTGGTTAATTATATACAAATATCAGAATGCGTAATATCGTTTTTATAGTTATTGACATATCCATATGCATAGTCGTTTCCGTACTCACTTTATTGTAAATAAAAAGTCTTCACGTTCACGTCCTCCGCTTCCCGTTCTCGTTCTAGTTTTCATTCCCGGTTTATTGTGGTCCAGCCTTAAAGGTTGATTTGACTGGCTTCACGAGGGTTGGACTCCAGTGAATTTGGATCCATAGTCTGTCACCTCAGTCTTGGCTGTGGATCTCGTGCGCAACATTAAAGACGAAGTTTTAATGTAGTATGGAGGCCGATGTTGTGGACTGGAATCCTGTGCCGTATGTACAGTACAGTACGTGATTACGTGTTTCGAACATGATGATTTGGTTCCTCTTAAGGGTAGAGCTTCGCCAAGCTTCCTTATGGCCCGGAAAATCGACCACATGTCCGTTTAGTATTGTGAAATAATTGGTTCTGATTGAGTTCCAACGAAAAATACTCCATAGATGAGTCATAAAGATCATCATAATCAATATGTAGCAGTTCGATGTTTCTATTGACATCATTTCACTCGTCATACACACCTCGAGTTTGTGGCTAAAGATTGATTGATTGATTGATTGATTGATTGATTGATTGATTGATTGACGGTAAATAACTTACTAGTTCATACCGCGTCGTTAAATAACCTACTAAAAAGATGCAGTCTGCTTGATATTTATCTATCCTATTAAATGTCACAAGCAAGCGGTGGCAACGTTGTGAGCGCATTGTCCGTGCTGTCATCTACTGGCCCGACTGCTAACAAGCTGATTGTGACGTCAGATGGTTATTTAACAGTGGAAACGAGCACTAGCGATCTGATTGGCTCACTCCCAATGCATTGTTTTCGCCGAGTAAAAGGAACGAAAGTGATCTTAATTGAAGAAGAAGAAAGTGAAATCAAGTCACAATTCTGTTCCGTTCCCTGGATTGAGTCTGCTCAAATTAAGCGATGGATTCCATCACGGAGCTCGAGACAGAGAGATCGAATATTATTTGAACCATTACGTAAGAGACGGAGGGAGAGAATTCATTACAGGAAGGGGATATTGTAAAGTGTAATAGAAAGCAAAACAAAAAATTGCTGAATGGATGCGTGAATGAATGAACGATTTATAATATTAGGTAGAGAACAATGAGAGAATTTTAATCGAACATCAAAGTAAATTAATAATTTAGTAAATATATTATACAGAGTCTAATTAATTCATATCTCAATCAGAAAGACTTTTGGTTATGGGGTTACCTTAAAGAACGACTTAAGTACTACACCCAGCAAGCCCACAGCAACTGAAAGATGCCATCTCTCAACAAATTATTTATTGAACATATTTAGAAAATAGAAACGCTTTGCATGAAAAATTATGTCCGTTGAAAGAAAATATTACCTTTCACGTTCAATAGGAGTTTCTGAAAATTGTTATCGGTCTCAATTAAAGAGAATATTTGCACTAACAATAAGAAGACTCTCTCAAATGCTAAACTTGTTCTGACATTTCTGACTTGTTATTATATTATTATGGTTATGATCGTGCTTCTGTTTGTTTCTTTTGTTTCATTTCATCATTCCACATTTCTTAAACTTCTTCTTAGGCAAAAGAAAAGTTCCTCAAAAGTGAATGAGCGGAGAAGCTCATGGATGGAGGATTACGTTCGTCAGTGGGGACGGTTCTGGGCGAAATTTGTGAAAGAAATGTTTTGGATTTGTTTCGATTATTTAATTATGGTTTATAGAATAGAGATTATGCTTAAAGACTAAAGAGGAATACATGCTTCGCAGAGTATCTACTACATTTATTCATTAATATAACGTTCTACCACAGTCTACTATATACAGTCACGAAGCTTGAGTTTTGAGGGTGCTAGAAACAAGAGACTGTGACGGTACTATTTTGCATTGCCTGTAATGAGGCGATATTAGCGATCCTAGTGGTGAGGAACTACCTAATGTTTGCATATTTACTACGTATTGAGCTTCGCGACTGTATATACTAGACTATGGTTCTACAGTCACAGAATCCTCGGAGCTCGCCGCTCTCTTGTACTCCGCAGAGGTAGTCTTGGGCTTGTTTGATGTCCTTACTCATGCTGTACTCGTCTCCACTTTTGAATTCTCGTAATGTTTGAATTTCGAGGCATTTTGAAAGTTCACAAATTTTCACGACTACCTTTTGAAAGTTAGTTTAATTTACCAGGGATTATTTTTTCGCGAATATTTAGCCGATCTCGTCGTACTCGATCGATCGACATCTCGAACGTCCAGAACAGTCCAGATCTTGCGAAGCTGACGCGTAAGAAATGGCAGCCGGAACGCAGTTTTCGAGGCTTGTTTTCTCTCACCCGTCTCGCCGAACTTGAGCGCGCCAACGGTTTCGTGCAGATGTTTGGGTTACAGGACTCCTTTATCTACACAGTGATATACTTTTCGTTAATTTGTTCAATTGTTAGAAACGTTTCTAATGTAACACTTTTTCTGCAATACGTTACAGAGAGGTAGCGATCTACCCTGCAAAATACAAATACAAAAAGATAAAAAGTAATGGCAACACTGCTGTCACATGACGATGGTGCGTTCGAGAGCTGCCAGCTGTGTGGACATGAACAAGGACTGTTAGATGAGTTAGTGTAGCCAGCGGCGACAGTACTCTGTCAATCTACTGCAGTGTGTAGAACGTTTACTTTCATAGGGATAGTGCGAGCGCCCTAAGATCATGTTTACAAAACTAGAGCAACGTTTCTGGATCAAAATTGAAGTGGCACGAGGTCGTAGTGCACAAGAATGTTTTCAGGGACTGCGTGAAGCACCACCACCTTTGTCCAGCGCTCATGAGAAAACGACGACACTTGGTGGTACAGAACCCATCATTCTTCATGACAATGCAAGGAGTCACACCGCTGCTGCTGTCGAGGACCTCTTGCGCCGCTGACAATGGAAGATTCTGGAACAGCCACCGTAATCACCAGATATGAGTCCATGCGATTACTATCTCTTCGCCAAAGTGAAAGAACCACTGCGAGGGACCCGGTACAATACAAGAGATGAACTTATCTGTACTATAGGGCGGTCAATACGGAACATCAACAAACATGGACGCGCTGATGGTGTACGACGCCTTCCAAACATTTGATAAAAGGTGATAAATAAGGGGGGGACTATATTGAAGGTACGTAAATGTTGTACCCCTATGAATAAAGCCATGTCAGAATTATGGAACTGTTGCCATTACTTTTTATTCAACCTTTTGCGCATAGGCCTAGTTCCACGTCCGAAAATCTACATCTGGTATTGAGCTGAAATAAATTTTAATAATAATTACAACAGGTACACATTCCTGCGTTAAATGGGGTGTAGTTCCATAACATTCGTCTCAGAGTTGATATCACATCACGAAGTTGTGAAATCTGCTCCAGATATTAATTTGCATTTCAAATCGTTAAATCAGCACAGTGTGACCAGAGCAACAATGCAGCTGAGGTCCTCTCCTTCGTTCCTGTTACATGCTGTTACCGTAATTAAAGACGACGAACACCAACACGTTGCCATAAGCAACCGTCCAACCTTCTTAAAGCTTTCCGTCCGCCTCAAGGCAATTCAACAGGTTCTCTTGCAGTATAGAACAATTTCTCCACCCATGTTCGGGTGATTATACATGGTACGCGATAACTGTACAATTCTGCATTCTGGATATTCTCAGTATTAATAAAATTAAAGTTAACTTATCCCAAACTACAGGCCATGAAGATCCACAGGTTAGAGCAGGGGTCGTCATCACAGAGCACTCTGGGGCTAGTCTCTCCTACCCGCGGAAAACGCAGTGTACTATAGTCCCGTCGCTCTAATTTCCGGCAGCCAATCACGTTGCAGGTCGGCTACATTTAAACGTGTGCGTCTTGTGATTCGCTGATGAAGATGTAAAGCATTTCCTAAGGCTGTATAAATACTTAATATATAATCGCCCGCCATTTTGGCTCTTTCGTTGGCGTTCGCAGAAAGCACACGAGGACGTTATTTGCCGCTCAATTATTTGCTGAATTACAGTGCGTTTGATTTATTATCATAGGAGCTACGGCATGATAATGTTTAACGGTGTGGCAAATAGTTCCCTCGTCTGGTAGCTTGGCAACGAAGGAACAAAAATGGCAATCGATACTACCTACCTAGATTTTATAGAGCCTTGATTTCCTAAGACGTAAGCAAAGAGGAGGAGTCACGCCGGGAATAACAGCGTCGCGACTATAGGATGCACTCCGTAGCTGCTAGCGGGTATGCTCTCTATCCCTCCCTGTTGCACGACAGTGCACACGGGACAGCACAGCGTACCCTTTGCACATTTCAGCGAGTGCTGACGACCACTGGGTTAGAGGGACGTCGAGGCCGCCACTCTTGAAGAGAATCGGAGATGAAAGCAGGAGGGATGTCAATGCTTTGTAATTAAATCGCCCCATGCAGAAAGGGCTTCAGTCCATTAGACCTAGTTTTGAGAAAACTAAATAAAACATTCTGTACACTGCATTCCTTTCTGCATAGAACTCTGAGCCTGACGCTTCAGTTTCTATCTTTCCAAGCATTGCACTGAATACCTTTCTGCACAGGCTGATGGAACCACCCATAAATATATCATTTCAATTGACATCTCGTTTTTTTATTTTAGTAGGTTATTTTACGACGCTTTATCAACAGCTTAGGTTATTTAGCGTCTGAATGAGATGAAGGTGATAATGCTGATGAAATGAGTCCGGGGTACAACACCGAAAGTTACCCAGCATTTGCTCATATTGGGTTGAGGGAAAACCCCGGAAAAACCTCAACCAGGTGATTTGCCCTGACCGGGAATCGAACCCGGGCCACCTGGTTTCCTGGCTAGATGCGCTAACCGTTATTCCACAGGTGTGGACTCGATATCTCGTTTTTTGAAAATTTGTCACTGAAGCTTTTTCTGCATGGGGCGATTTAGTTTCCATCTTTATTCCCGGGAAAAACTCTCTGTTACTCCCTGTTACCCATTTTTTCAACATTTAAAAAAATGCCTGCCCTACTGTGCCGGTATACAATATAAGAAAGAAACTGAAGATATTAATATATCCTAGGAATTACCATCAATTTTTTCAGGACTGTGTATTATACCTACTATTTCTGTTTTCTGATTAATTATTTTCAGCAAAAGCGTGAAAAATTAAACAATAAATACAGGTTGCACTACTGAACGTTTTCATTTTTTTTTTATTTTATTGGGTTATTTTACGACGCTGTATCAACATCTAAGTTATTTAGCGTCTGAATGAAATGAAGGTGATAATGCCGGTGAAATGAATCCGGGGTCCAGCACCGAAAGTTACCCAGCATTTGCTCGTATTGGGTTGAGGGAAAACCCCGGAAAAAACCTCAACCACATAACTTGCCCCGACCGGGATTCGAACCGGGTCACCTGGTTTCGCGGCCAGACGCGCTGACCGTTACTCCACACGTGTGGACTGAACGTTTTGAGATAGGAAACTCAGGGAAATGCGAAGCCAAATTAAGGAGATAATATGAGCCTTCTGACGCCTCCAGTGTGTACAGTATACAACTACTGAACATTTCACCACTACAGTACACAATATCTTAGTCTCATAACAACACATTAAAACACAACCGATCAACATCATTATAGATATATTATCAAAATGACGCCAATTTGTCGCCCAGAGTGGCGCACTCAGTAGAGTGCTGGCCTTCTTTGTCCGAGATTGTGGTTTCGTTCCCGGCCCAGGTCGATGGCATTTACGTGCAGTGAAATGCAACAGGCTCATGTCAGTAGATTTACTGGAATGTAAAAGAACTTCTGCGGGACAAAATTCCGGCACACCGGTGACGCTGATATAACCTCGGCAGTTGCGAGCGTCGTTAAATAAACCATAATTTACAAATGGTGGAAAGGAACTGGCCACTCTACCCCATTATTTCCTGGTCTAGTTGCCTCATAAGGGGCGCCATGTTGGTATCACTTGTGAGGTTCAGACCTTTCTTCGGACAGTTGACTAAACAACAATTTACAATTTTACACACCCACTACTACTGTCGCCACATTCATCATTACCACTATCAGTATCATCAACATCGACATCATCAATTTCATTATCACCAGGGAACGGATTTATATGGACTAAAAATATATGAAATATGTAAATATATATGTAGTTATTTTTACCAAAATATGGAATTAAATATGGATTTTTACCAAAATATGGAATTAAATATGGACTTAAAATTATAAAAAAATGACTATGTACGTTAAATATTGGTACATTTTAATCAAACTAAACAAAAAATATAATGGACGTACCTTATCTTCCAATGTAGTTTCAACAAAACACAATTTTTATTGTCTGTTACCATAACAATAGGTTACAAACATTTCTTTCAAGTGCTGAAAAGTGAATCTTCTTCTATTGTCTCTGAGGATAGATTTATACTGACTAAAAGAGCGTTCGACGTCACAAGAAGTAACTGGTACATAATTCAATTTCACAATGTCTGCTGGGGATAAGTCCAAGTTAATCTTCACTGTTGATTCACCACTCATCACAGCAACAACCTTTTGTAGTTCTTCATATCCAGGGTTTTTTGAAAGTACAGTGTCCACCTTAGCTCTTACTGCATCTGCAACTTTACCTCTACCACGATTCAGTTGTTCCACAGTACTATTTATAATTTCAAAACTTTCAGATAGTGAAAGGTGCCTATTTTGGAGACTTTTGAGCGTTTTTATGATGCATGAAAATGTATGCTGAATGTGAGCTAAGTCATTCTTCACACTTATGTCACAGGTAACTGTTTTCGCAGTATCAATTGAGACTGCATCTTCAGAGTCCAATGCAAGGAGAACATTGTTAATAGAGTCTATATGTTCGGCATAATATTCAACTGCTTCTAGCCATGTACCCCATCTAGTTAAAATTGGCTTTGGTGGCAATGGAATTTCAGGGTACATTTCTTTCAACACGTTAACTCTACTGGGAGCTTTGAGAAATACTTTTTTCACTGATGAAATCAACAAATCTACTTTAGGGAAATTGTCTCTGACCACTTCTGCCACACGATGAAATGCATGCGCCACACAAGTAAAATGAGTCAATTTAGGATATACAACAGATAATGCTTGTCCAGCTTTGACCATATAAGGGGCAGCATCGCTAATAAAGAATAACACATTATCGTACATAATACCCTTTGGCCACAGGATACCCATAGCTTCGTTGAACAGTTTAACTATAGTTTTGTTATTGCACTTTTCTAGAACATCACAATGTAAAAGAATTCGTTCAGAATATTGTTCACTTAACAAACCGATAACTACATTACCAACAAGTCTACCTTCTTTGTCGGGAGTCTCATCAATGGAAACCCAAATTGAACTATCTTTAATTTCATCTCTTATCTTCTGTATTGTCTCATCGTAGATGGATGGAGCATACGTCTTCCTAAGTGTTGACTCATCCGGGATTGTATGTTGAGTATATTTTTCAAGGAATTCCCTGAAGACCTTATTCTTTAGTTTGTAGAGAGGAATATCAGCAGAGATGAGAGAACGGCACAGGTCGATGTTAAACTCAGATCTTACATTCGATGTTGTTGGTTGTGTTAAAAACAATTGTCTCTGCTTGGAATTTAGTTGTTTGTTGGCCTGATGTTTACTAGTTGTAATGTGTTGTTGCACCAGGAACTTTTGTGTAGATGATACTGCACACTGACACAAATTACAAAATAATATTTTATTGTCAGTTGATAAACCATCTTCTTTAAATTCTGAAATGTAACTTGTTAGTTTTGATTTTAAATTGACTGAATGACGTACTTTTGGCATATTTACCGTCTTTATAGTATGATTTACAAAACTGAACCTATGTGTACTCTGACTGGCATTTAACTGTTGAGCTGCACAACTGAAGTCTGTTAAAAATTTTAAATTAAATTAATACAGTTTTGTAACTTACTTTCCCATTGTTGATAGGACTGCTAATTTTCAAATAACTCTGATGTTAAAGGGATTACTGAACATGTGTTTAAATCTCTATTGTTGAAATGTATTTTTAAAAGTTAATGGAATTTTGTTTTGTTTTATTGTTAAACCTAATATAATATGGACTGTTTTATATGAAATATGGAAAATATATGGAAATTAACGAAAATATGTACTAAACTCTAAAATATGGAAAAATATGGAAAATAAAAGTAGGATTTTTCAACCCTACACATTGTGAAACATAAAGATAATGCAAAATATAAATTATATTAGCTTTATAAGTAAATATGTATTTACATATAAATCCTTTCCCTGATTATCACCATCTCTCTACCAAGTAAGATTAATATTAATAATAATCCGTGGCGCTACAGCAGGGCCTAGACCGACCAGCCGGCTGCTGGCCTCACGGCCACATGCCGAAGCAGAGGTGGACGATCATCCAACCAGAATGGAGGTATCGTGTGGTTAGTACGATGATCCCCCCAGCCGTTATAACTGGTATTCGCAACCGGATTCCGCTACCTATCGTAGCTCCCCAAGTGCATCACGATGCTGGGTGGGCACCGGTCCCATACACTGGCCGAAATTTCATGAGAAAATTTCTTCCCCCATGAGGACTCGAACCAGCGCGCATTCCGTAACGCGAGTCCTAGGCGGGATGCACAAAGTAAGATTACAGCGCTATAAACTTTAATAAATGTCATCATCTTCAAGAATTCAGGATTTGGACTTTGGATAGGTGACCAGCATGACACATGGTCAACTTTTGAGACAATAGAGGACAAACAGGGAACGTACGTCTTATGTAAATTTCCATTTTCTTTTCCGAATTCGAACCCGGTTCCTGGGAGTTTTAAAACTCACTGCTGCCATTTCAAGTGGTTCACGTGACGTATCCCGTCAAAGACTATTGAATATGCACAAGTCAAAGCGAAATGTAAGGATTTGACTCAGTCTATGAAATAGTGAAATGCAGTATTGAACGAAAACTTAGAGCGATTTGTCTCCGGCACGGAGGCGGATAATTTGCTTCTTATTTACATACGAATCTGGTCACGTGGGCCGTGACGGGTAAGTCACAAGGGCAACGGTCACATTGCAAGTGCATGTGCGCATTCCGGACAACGAATCATGGTACACATTTGACATTCACCCATTTTCAGCGCGCAAACAAGCCAACTTTCTCTCCGCTGGCGTTTGCGCCGCAAGGAGTCCCGAAACGCGACCGGTATCTTCCATTGCGTTATTTATAACTTATCCGTGCCTTAACCCTTAAATTGGCAATGTATCCTATAGGATACAACAGGTTAATAGGCTATATGCTATAATTTTAATAGAACAATACAAAAAAGAGTGGTAGGAAAATTAAAATTTCACATTTCTGCAATATTGCACAACATGTAAAATATGGACATTGCGATAGTTGTTTTCTTTACAGTCCGACACGGTTTAATAAACTAGTCTCAGAAATGAAGTTTTGTCAATTTAAGGGTTTGTCAAATTGCTATTTCCTTGCGGAGTAAACTTATAATTGAACAAGTATCCGATATAATGTCCATTAAACTCATGGAACTAGATCTTCAAAATTTCAACCCAGAACCGTATGTGAAATTAGCCAATTATCCCTTAGAACCTGATACCCACTCCCGGGAAAGAAAGCACGACTAACTGTGGCCTCAGTACAGATTACGTGACTAAAAACTTACATTACTGCAAGTATCACATTTACGCAGATGACTTGCAACTCTATATACATTCCCGATCAGACCACAGTATAAAGAAGATACAGTAGAGACAGCTCTTGTCGGCACCTTTGATGTTGTTGGTACTAAAATCAAGCTCAGGGAGGTCTAGTTCTCAATGAATCCAACCATGTCGCTAGTATCGGCAGAACTAACAGCTGATTTTAGCGATCAGCTGTTCAGACATGGTAAACTTTCAGATGAAACTTTTTATTAACTCTTGTAATTATTCCTTTGTTATGTAGTGATATTTGTGTCTTATTATGTAGGGCTAATGAAAATTCACTTTTTCTTTTCAAAATACATATCAAATTTCAGTGTTTATGGTTGAAGTAAAACATACTATTAGCGAAGTGCTTACCGTTTTATTCTGTTTCTTCATATCCATTGCATTTCATCTTGGATCACAATATGTTGTAAAATACATACATCAGGGAAACATTTAATAAATAAACAAGAATTCGAGGTAATCTGTTATAATTAAAAATGTGTGTTCACTATATATCCGATGTAAGCTACTAATTGTAGGCCTAATAATTATCTACTGCAACTTTTATCACATAACTACTTACGTAATCCTTAAATCATTATGGATTGCTGCACTTGGTGGACAATGCTTAACTGGCAACAGTTAAATCCCGGTAACTTCTTTCACTTTTCCTTTACTGTATTAGGCTACGTTTGAATTACAATATTCTTACCTTCTTCCATTTTCGTAACAGATATATTGTAGTAACAACACATTTGAATTAACAAATTCTTACCTTCTTCCATTCTCGTAAAGGATTTTTTGTAGTCAGTAATATAAATTCTTAACTCCATTGCTAGACACAAGAGCCTACACCAAACCCTAATTACGTCTTATAATTTTGTAATAATCGAACTCATAAAATAATTCCCTTGCAAAGTTGGCTTATTACTATGCGCAAAAATCATTATGTATGTAAATTTGACATTTTTTAACTCCTTCATACCTATACTAATTACTTATCTCTATACAACCCTCGATTTAGGAAATAATGCATTCACGGAGTTCAAACTACGGCATGTTACTACACGGGCAAGGGTCATTGCTCATGTGAATTTTTGTACCTTTTCAATCGTTCTTTCATAGCTAGATCCAAAAGCTAGCTGTACACCAATGTAATCGGGTAATTGTAGCCGAGGTTATGTTGTCTTTCACTTATTCTATTCAGCCGATATAGTTAGAAATTTTAATTCCAATTTGGAAACCAAAATCAATATCAATGTACAAAATATTACTGTCAATAATAGGAATAATCATGTAGGCCTAAGTATAACGTTACTGGTATGAAATAATATCCATCACTAATATAATGTTATTAGCTAGTCAACAAAATGTTATTATATCCATTGTTGACGTAACTTCATCGAAACGAATGTCATGATCTATGTAGCTAATGATTCAATATTACGTTACCAACATAAGCATCTACCAGTGACTTTAAAATTAGCGTCAATTAGTGAATATTTTCATTATGTTTACATACGGAAGTGATTATTATTATGATTATATTGCCATTCCTTTGCCTCATGTCTTTCAAATTGTTAAAAGATGAGTAATAAATCTTTTCAGTTAATATTAAATTATGCCAGCCTGTCGTAGATGGAGAACCATCTAGTGGAGGTTCCAGACAATACACCCGGTTTCGTGACATGCGCACTCAGAATTTGTTCCCACGAAATGAGCTAGTTGACCTTACTGTATCTTCTTTATACTGTGACCAGACGAAATTGATGCAACTATTGGCAGACTTAATCGTGACTTGAATCAAATTTCTTCATGGGCGAATAAGTTCGGACTTAGGTTAAATGCTAGTAAGTCACAAGCTATAATAATTGGACATAAGAGACTACTGAACGCAATGAACGACAGACATATCCCAATTATTACAGTAAATAATGCCACTATTCCGTACCATTCCGTCGTCAGAAACCTCGGCATTTTCTTGGACGAAAATTTAAATTGGGAATGCCAAATAAAGGAAATACCCAAGAGAGTGTGCTATACCATGCATTCTCTTAATCCATTCAGAAACTTCCTCCCGCCAGAATTAAAACAGACTTTAGTGCAAACCCTCGTACTACCACTGTTTGACTATTGCGACGTAATACTTACAGATTTGACAACTGCACTTTCGAACAAGCTGCAGCGTGTGCACAATATGTGTGTCACATTCATCAGCAATGCTCGCAAATTTGACCATATTACACCGTAGATCACTTCATTCGCTCTCTCTTCTGTTTCGAGTTCTCCACACTTGTACTCCAAATTATCTTCGTTCCCGGTTTAACTACTTATCCTCCAATCACAATCCAAACACCAGGTCACAGGAGAGCCAAATCCTAGCAATTCCTGCCCATAGAACATCCCACTATTCATCCTCTTTCACTGTCTCCGTCCCTCGTGAATGGGATTCTCTACCTCAGAAGATTAGGGGCTGCCAGACAATAACTACTTTCAAGACAAAGCTAAACAATTTCTTACTGACGCAGATAAATTGAAGTTGTAATTATAATCATAACCGAGTTTAATGATTTAATTATATTTAGGTGTGATTATTATTATTAATGTTATTATTAGTACATAATTATTTCATTGGAGTGTTGGGAAGGTAAAAGAATTGTTATGTATTGTATTGTATTAACTATGTTTTGCTCCTTAGCAATATAGTAATTTTGTATTTTTGTGTCGCACTGGTTGAGTGGAAGAGAAGGCCGAATGGCCTTAACTCTGCCAGTTAAAATAAATAAACCATTATTATTATTGTCATTATCGAGTGTAATTAGTTATCACTGCCACCGGGTATATACCCATTGCAGTGTGAATAAATACATACATTATTATTATTATTATTATTATTATTATTATTATTATTATTATTATTATTATTATTGTCATTATTGAGTGTAATTAGTTACCACTGCCACCGGGTATATACCCACTGCAGTGTGAATAAATACATACATACATTATTATTATTATTGTTATTATTATTATTATTACTATTATTATTACAGTGTGTCCACCATGAAACTGACACATTTCATTTGGCTGCCAAAAATCAATGAATGGAAATAAGTTGGTAACATGCATTGCAATATGTAGAGAAACTGTGGAAATTTCGTTGGCTATTTTTAAAAACCCGCGCGAGAGGTTGTACGTGGCGCTGCGGTAGCTTAAGTCAAAATGGCGACAGCGCAAGAGCGAGCACAAGCGATCTGGTGGTATGCTGAAACAAATTCGGTGATTCAAGTGCAACGCAACTTTCGGCGCGTGTTCCAGAAGGACCCACCATCACGGAACACCATTAAGACATGGAAACAGCAACGGGAAGTGTGGTGAAATTGCATGGTGGAGGTAATGTGCGCGTGTAGCAGCAGTGAGACAAGCGTATGAACGAAGTCCACGCAAGTCAGTTCGACGAGAACTGCAGATGCCGAAGTCCACGGTTCATAAGATACTGCATCGCTCTCTTGGTTTTCATGCATACAAATTGCAGTTGGTTCATGAACTGAAACCAGATGACGGTAATAAGAGGCAGGCATTTGCTATCGACATGTTACAGCACATTGATGAAGACCCAACATTTTTAACTCGCATTGTTTTTTTTTTCTGATGAGGCCACTTTTCATTTATCGGGCAAAGTTACACACATAATGCGCGTATTTGGGGGTCAGAAAACCCACGCTGCATTGTGGAACACATTCGTGACAGCCCGAAATTAAATGTGTGGTGCGGATTGATGCACAATTTGATCATCGGCCCCTTTTTCTTTGCAGAACAAACAGTTACGCGCAATACCTACCTCGACATGTTGGATCAATTTGTTGTGCCTCAGTTAATGCATTTGCAGCCGAACGTCATCTTTCAACAGGACGGCGCCCCACCACATTGGAGCCTGATCGTTCGAGAATTTCTCGACACACAATTTCCCGGTCGCTGGATTGGGCGTGATGGACCGACAAGATGGCCACCTCGATCACCGGATATTACCCCTCTAGACTTTTTCTTATGGGGATATGTCAAGAACAAAGTGTATACAGGCAAGAAAATTCTTGATCTTCAACAGCTACGCGGCCGCATAAGAGATGCCAGATGTTCTTCGTGCAAAGGGAGGATCTCATGTTGAAGTGTACTGATTTTTTTAATAAAACTTGGTGAGTTACTCTTGATATTGCATGCATTCTTTTCTCTTTACCCCAAGCAGTATGAATTATACAGCAATTTCAAATGTGCCAGGTTCATGGTGGACACCCTGTATTATTATTATTATTATTATTATTATTATTATTATTATTATTATTATTATTATTATTATTATTATTACATCTGCCTCCTTCGAACACACAACCTACTGTGCAGTGTACGAGCTCAATACTAACGAAATAAGAAAGTTACAGGAAACTTAATTTGTTCGTTTTATGTAATATTTTATCATTTCACTTTATTAATTGAAGCTATTGTATTTTTTCAGCAGTCTTGTATAGTGGGAGCCACTGCCCACTTAAACACAAAATGAAAACTCGTCTGGCTACACCGAGCGCCCTGCAGCTACAAACTCTGTAACGTGTATTTCAGGGCTAATTTCCCGCATCGCCCTCGGTTTTCCTTTTCCAAGTAAATAAGTAAGAATGGAGTGTAGCCGGACTGTACTCAAATCGGCGCACTCTCGCAATCTGAAATGGCTCCATTAAATGTTAATTCTGCGTAACGAACACACTGAGTTTCGAAACCGGCTCCCTTCAACGTTATCAAGACAGCGGGCGTTGCGGGGTGACGTCATGTGGAGCAACGCCACCCCCCACCGCCAATTGTTAACAATTCTGGCGGAGAAAAGTCCCAGCGCGCATATGTTGATTTTCAAATCTGGAACAACTTTCCTCCACGCGTGACGCAACGATGGCGGGCGTGTCCTCGTGATGAAAGTTGATGATAAGTGTAGAGTCACCTGCTGCTGCATTGAAGGAGGATCGATCAGAACCGGGCCATTGTTGTGGGACTGCCGCGCCCCCTAGACGCTGCATCTGCCGGGATGTTTCCTGGACTCGGACAGACCCTGTCAGCTGCTTTGCCAGGGCATTTTCTTGCTTAAAGGTCTGCTTCATTTTAGAGATGATAGAAAGGCGTTATGTTAAATGGTGAAGTACAGTACAGTGAAGTACAACCACAGGAAAGTACCCAGAGTTACTATAATAGTTAGGGACATCCTAATGTACCCATAAAAAACACATTATATTTGCTGAATCTTCGATATTTCCTCACATTGCACACGGGAGAGGAAGCGTACCCAAAATTTCATCCCCTCAACTAACCCACTAACCTTGGCACATGTCTCGGCCTCATGCCACTTAGACGTCCCCACATTTAACACAGAACGAAACGCAAAGCAGACGTTAGTCCCGTGGGTGGTGTGGCCTTTACATTCATTCAAAACAAGGCAGCAAAAGTTTCTCGACATCTTGGACGACAAGAATTTACTTCACAATAATATTCGTAATATAAGTTTATCTGCAACAATTAGGGAAAACACCGGAATTTTACTGGAAGCAAGTAAAGAGATAGGTTTGGAAGTAAATCCCGAAAATACAAAGTATATGATTATGTCTCGTGACGAGACTATTGTACGAAATGGAAATATAAAAATTGGAAATTTATCTTTTGAAGAGGTGGAGAAGTTCAAATATCTGGGAGCAACAGTAACAAATATAAATGATATTCGGGAGGAAATTAAACACAGAATAAATATGGGAAATGCCTGTTATTATTCGGTTGAGAAGCTTTTATCATCCAGTCTGCTGTCAAAAAATCTGAAAGTTAGAATAATTTATAAAACAGTTATATTACCGGTTGTTCTTTATGGTTGTGAAATTTGGACTCTCACTTTGAGAGAGGAACATAGGTTAAGGGTGTTTGAGAATAAGGTGCTTAGGAAAATATTTGGGGCTAAGAGGGATGAAGTTACAGGGGAATGGAGAAAGTTACACAAAGCAGAACTGCACGCATTGTATTCTTAACCTGACATAATTAGGTACATTAAATCCAGACGTTTGAGATGGGCAGGGCATGTAACACGTATGGGCGAATCCAGAAATGCA
Organism: Periplaneta americana; assembly: GCF_040183065.1. NCBI lineage: Eukaryota > Metazoa > Arthropoda > Insecta > Blattodea > Blattidae > Periplaneta > Periplaneta americana. The sequence continues at coordinate 841,928 of NC_091128.1, forward strand.
TATAGAGTGTTAGTTGGGAAGCCGGAGAGAAAAAGACCTTTGGGAAGGCCGAGACATAGATGGGAGGATAATAATAAAATGGATTTGAGGGATGTGAGATATGATGATAGAGAATGGATTAATCTTGCTCAGGATAGGGACCAATGGTGGGCTTATGTGAGGGCGGCAATGAACCTCCGGGTTCCTTAAAAACCTGTAAGTAAGTAAGTGAGTTTATCTGCTTGGTTGGCTCGTAACACAGAGAATTTTATACTACTATACTATACTTACTGGCTCCTCAAAGGTGTTTTTCCCTCCGCTCTCCCAACTAACACTCTCTATGCATTCCTGGATTCGCCCATACGTGTTACATGCCCTGCCCATCTCAAACGTCTGGATTTTATGTTCCTAATTATGTCAGGTGAAGAATACAATGCGTGCAGTTCTGTGTTGTGTAACTTTCTCCATTCTCCTGTAACTTCATCCCTCTTAGCCCCAAATATTTTCGTAGGCACCTTATTCTCAAACACCCTTAACCTATGTTCCTCTCTCAGAGTGAGAGTCCAAGTTTCACAACCATACAGAACAACCGGTAATATAACTGTTTTATAAATTATTCTAACTTTCAGATTTTTTGACAGGAGACTGAATGATAAAAGCTTCTCAACCGAATAATAACAGGCATGAGAAGTTTATAAGAATGCTGTTGAATGTTCTCAACAGATTTCGGCTGAATACAACTTTCACACGTCATACTAACATGTCGGTTGGTAGATTTATTTTATTGGGTTATTTTACGACGCTGTATCAACATCTAGGTTATTTAGCTTCTGAATGATATGAAGGTGATAATGCCAGTGAAATGAGTCCGGGGTCCAGCACCGAAAGTTACCCAGCATTTGCACGTATTGGGTTGAGGGAAAACCCCGGAAAACCCCTCAATCAGGTAACTTGCCCCGACCGGGATTCGAACCCGGACCACCTGGTTTCGCAGCCAGACGCGCTGACCGTTACTCCACAGGTGTGGACGAGAGTCGAAAATGAAATGATGGAGAGTCTCTGCGTATAGTTCCGCTGCATTCATCTCTATCTACACCTGATGTATCTCACTCAGAATGTTATACTGACAAACACCATCCCTTAGGAGGGATTCGAAGTTACGATTGTGACGTTGAAGCTGCAAACCTTAAAGCTTTGCGAATATTACGAACGTCTGGACAAATGAACAGCGTAAATCAAAGTCGGAAACAGAATTGAACCTAGTTGACACACTTTCTGTACCCCGCACCGGGTACTTGTTGCTTAGAGCGTATTCCGAATCTCACCGGTGAGCAATCCGATGGCATCACGGTGTTCCGAATTCCACCGATGACGTCATTGATGCTCCACCGGTGTCGCACCGGTGCCATCAACTTGTGGAGGTGGTGGCAGTCTCCATCAGTGAATCTGATTGGTTCTTGTATAGGGCGGGAATTAGCAGACGAATGACATCGTGCACTGTTGTGTCATGGCGGTGTGTTCTGCTGTATTGTTTGTAATGAGCACAACGTAAAAACAATATGTTAATGGCTTATGAGCGGACATGTCAACGGACCAGTTATTACTACCGGTTCAAGAAATAAATTGTTTATGCTATCTTTTCTTTGAACGAGATGGGAGTACGGAAATTTCGCAAAAATTTTGCTAGCGTAGCACAGACAACAACTTGTACAGTCGCCATAACAGCCATCGATCCTTCCAGCAGTTTTGTTCCTAATTCGCTGCAGCGTGACATCATTGTTGTCCACCGGTCCGATGAGATTCGGAATACGCTGAATGTATAATTAAGAGTCCGGTGAATTTCCAGTCTAAACGCTTTCCCTGAAATCTCACGTGTCCGCTGTCACAGTAAGCAAAGGCATGGGCAAGCGCCACCTGTCAAAACTTGTCTAAAGGAGTGCGACGCAGTGCTCTGTGGGTGTATGGTTCTGGGAACATGAGTCTCTGCGCACCTGAGCAATCTGTAGCCGAAGCAGGTACTGCATGTACTCAGCCTCAGAAGTCATTTTCCTGCAAAGTGCGTTGACCACAGCGGGGAGCGTCCAGTACCGCGTGCTTGTGTGAAGCGGAATGTGCAGAATATCGGAATATTAATCAGTTCAAGCGACATTCCGGGTCGAGCCCAGGTTAAAGTCCTTGACACGTCTACATCGCATGCCAGAGAATGTGGTGAAGCACAGCCAGCACGGCACAACGCGGAGTACGAACTGGTAGCGGAAATTAGGAATTATTACCACCACCATCATTATTATCATTATCAGAATTAGTCTTTTTTATCCTTTAACTCGTATTTATTGATTTATCTCTTTAATATATATATATATATATATATATATATATATATATTTATTTATTTATTTATTTATTTATTTATTCTAGCGTAGTTAACGTCATCACGCTTTCTTTTCCAGTCAGGCATAAACAAGAGAGTACAATAATAATAAATATATTAATAATTACAAAATACATTATTAAAAGTTAAAACAAACAAAAACTCAATGTTAAATAGATAAAGCTAATTAGACAACTCTCTATAAACTTTATTTAAATACTCGAGAGCTCCGAAAACAAGACAATTAGATGCATATTAAATAAAATTAAAAGTAAATGCTAATTAACTGCCTTTAGTCTTCATTACATATTCCGGTTTATACTGGACGCCTCCCATTTTATTTAATGTTTTAAAAATATTTTAGATATAGGGAAGAAATTTTACAGTATGCATATTTCATATCAGATTCTATTACTTATAAATAAGATACTTAGCATGAATTTTGTGTAGATGTAATCAAGGAATATTACAGAATGACAAACTGCAGCTCCGGGAAGGTAGGCAATACACTGGACTTGGGTCCGTACCAACTCAGCCGCCTAACTGGTTCTGCTTCCAGTTGCACCGGAAGATGGGGGCCTTGAGATTTCAAACACATTGCTGTGAAAACTCCATATAAATCACTGTGTGGAATAGCATTACACTGAGTTTATATCGTTTCTTCAACCCTGGTAGAGCCGATACCGGTGATAGTTGTGGGACCCGACGTTCGAGGGTTCAAGCCCAGTCGAGGGAGTTGAATTTTAAAGGTTGATAAGAGAAGGGAATAAAGATGTGGGACCCATTATATAAATTTCCGACATCTAAAGCAAATCCATTCTTGATTAAGAGCCACAGGCAAAACTTTTTAGTTATTATTACCCACATTGAGTTTGGACGTCTTCAGTCAAAAGTGTTGCTCAATAAAATAAATCTACAGCTAGCAAGTTATACAGAGACTGTGGGATTAAAACGTTCGTTTGGAATTATTTACGAATATGAACAACGTTGCTCTGCAGATTTTCGTCTCTATCTGTTCTTGTGAGGTCAACCAATTAGAATTGGGCTCCTTGGGACTATAAAGTTATATGTTGCTTTCCGGAGATATTTCGCACCTTCAAATAGCACTTGGTTATCCTCAAACAATATTCCATTTTAGTTTTAAGTCATTAAACCAGGATAAATATAGGACTTCTATTTACTCTTCTATGTCCTCATCAACTTAGAGTTTAATACTGCAATTTTTAACAAGACACTATTGGTTAACCCCTTTTTAATTGTTGTATAATCTGCACTATTTGCTTTGATGTTAATTCATTTGCGTACGTGCAAACATGAAAACGCTCTTTTTCTTCAGTTTATATTTTATGTGTACTAAGGACTTAGACATGGAGTCCTATGTCGCCCAGGAAACCCCATTACCAGTGGAGTGGAGGACCTGGTAACACGAGGGGATTTTCACTGTGAAGTAAAGGAACATGCATGCGAGAGGATTATTTTTAACTTGCACTATGAAAACAATAGTAGCAGAGCGTTTTAAAAAAGTTTTCCCATTCGAACACGGCATAATGGCTATTTAGGGACAGCTGCTTCCTGCTAATGTCGTTTCATTGTAACTGAAAGCAGAATGCGCTCCAGCCTCTCCCCAGATAGTCTGAGGGCAAAGTGCACCGGGCGCTTTCAATAGAGGCTTTATTTTCCATTTGTCTGCTTCGATTTATGACTCAAGTTCGCACGCTTGAAGTAACATCGGTAAAGACAGCAATGGATAATTACGTAGCTTCGGGACTAATGAAGACCATTTCCATACGAACAAATTTAACAAAGAAGTACATTTTCCTCCAAATTTTGATTTTCTGTGCAATTCTTTCGAATGTGTTTAAGGAATTAATTAATTTTCATCAACAAAATCATCATCATCATCATCGTTACCACCACCACCACCACTACCACAATGTGGAAAGAGAAGTTTGTGCGAGATCGTGCGTATTTGCTTGGTTTCCGCACAAAACCAATCCGCGGAAAGTCTAAAATTCCACATTCAGTATTCCCAACGTAACACACATAACAATTTCCCTCTTCTTACCGCTTAAGTGACATATTCATTTTACTGCTTTAGGCTTTTAACATATTATTTTTAGAGACGTTTAATATAGTAATAATTATAAATTGGAAACTTACCACTGCAATTTCACCTAAATTCCACTGTTAATTATTGTTTTTAAATATTTTAAAAAATTAAGTAAACTCTACAACTCCACTAAAGTTACTGCATTCATGATGCACGTAACATTAAGGAAGCCGTTTGTTTTAATTTCGCATTTATAGACTGGGGGAAAAAAAGACAGACGTATATCACGGCCTGCTGGAGTATAGTAAACACAGAGAACATTTTAAAGCAACAATGTTGAAGATAGATATTTTTGTTTTGCAAATTTGCCATAATTGAACAGACACCAAGATGGAGATTTCATTGCAACTAATTAGAAATTCCTTTTTCAGGTATGTAATAAACGATCTTCGCACAATAGTAATATACGTTACAAGAGCGGTATGTTGACGTTTTCATGGTCGAGGAAAAGATTGGAAAAGCGAAACGTAGTTGAGCTTTTTTAATTTCCGAGAACATGAAAACAAACATACCGCTCGTGTATCGTACATTATTTTGTGCGAAGATCGTTTATTACATACCTGAAAGACGAATTTCTAATTAGTTGCAATGAAATTTCCATGTTGGTTTCTGTTTAATGACGCCAACTTCGGAACACCAAAATATCTTTCTTCAACATTGTTGCTATAAAATGTTTTCTGTGTTTACTATACTCCAGTAGGCCGTGATATACGGCTGTCTTCCCCCCTCCCCCAGTCAAAAAATGCGAACTTAAAACAAACGGTAAGGTTATGTAATGATTTATTTTTCATTTCAATATTTTAACAATATTATTTATATAACATATTGCAGTAATAACATCATCATCTGGAATCTCGTTGGTTTTTTCACGGCTTCCTTAATGTTACTTGTATCAGGAATGCAATAAGTTTCGTGGAGTAGTAGACTTTACTTAATTTTTGCAAATATTTAAAAACAATAATTAACATTGCAATTGAGGTGAAATTGCAGTGGTAAGTTTCCAATTTATAATTATTACTATGTTAAACGTCTCTAAAAATAATATGTTAAAAGCCTAAAGCAGTAAAATGAATGTCGCGCTTAAGCGGTAAGAAGAGGGAAATTGTTATGTGTGTTACGTTGGGAATACTGAATATGATATTTCACACTTACCGCGTATTGGTTCTGTGCGGAAAACAAGCAAATACGCACGATCTCACATAAAATAATGTACGATACACGAGCGGTATGTTTTCTTTCAATTCTCGGAAATTAAAAAAGCTCAACTACGTTTCGCTTTTTCAAACTTTTCCTCGAACATGAAAACTTCAACATACCGCTCTTGTAACGCATATTACTATTGTAGATTATACCCGCTCGCATGTCATATGCGGGTGGAAATGAAATAGCCTTCCAGATTTTCAGAGGAAATAGCCGATGTTGTACGTAACAAAAAGCTATAATATCTTATTGGTGGAAAGTTCATAGTTTTTTTAGAAAAGAAAAATGTCCCCCCCCCCAAACGTTTAACAGTCTCTTATTCGGTAACTATTGCGAATAGGATCGTGATTTTTCTCCATATCGATAGGAAATCTAATGAAGAATAATTTATCCCTCTGGCGTATTTCAATAGCATGCACGGTTTTTGTGTAATTTTAATTTTAAAACCTCTATCAATAGTCTCTAGACACATACCTTTGTCTCAAATAGCAGAAATAAATAAAACGCTATCTCAACTAATAACACTCAATAAAAGAATTGTATTCCAATGGATACCATCCCATTGTGGAATCCTGGGAAACGAGAATGCGGATGCTTTAGCAAAGAAGGGCAGCACTGCTACTTACAGACCTGTTACTAAATCTACGTATTACTCTGTGAAAAGATTTATTAAATCTACATACTTAGACTTCCACAAACAAAATTTGATAACACAATCCCAAGGGAAAAAATGGAACTCTCTGCATCATAATCCACAGTTGATTCCCGATTTACCACGAAAATCGTCTGTAGCTGCATTTAGATTGGCAACAGGCCATGATTGTTTGGCCAAGCATCTGCACAGAATTGGAATATATCAGTCCCCTAACTGCCCATTGTGCAACTCAAACCAAGAAATGGATTCGGAACACCTCAAAATCTGTGCGTCAGTGCATAACCATGACAATATCTTTGAAAAATATTGGAGTGCAAGAGGTCAAATGACTTTATTGTCAAATGCCTGGCATTAGAAAACAACAACATTTTAAAACCTCTAAATTCAAGCCATTGCACGACGAGCAAGTGGCAACGTCTTGGCAGAGAATAGCTCACCTACCAAGACACACCGAGTTCGTTGACCTCTCACATCTGTATCACGAGTAGAGTGTTAGCGGCGATATTGCGCCTTCTGAAACTTCAAAATTAATTTTATAATTAACCGTGCATTTAATCACAAAACGTAATACCTATAGGTTTTCTATTCATTTACCTGTACCCTGTCGTCCCTTTCACTCTGAAAGGTTATTTATTTCATATTTAGTCAATTTTATTGCATATAAATCCTATCCCTGGTAATAAGGTACCATTTTCTTAGGGGTGCGATTTCATCGAGCACTACTGATGCATGCGTGGTTTTCACGAATATAAGAACGGAAGATTTCACCGACTTCAGGTATCGTTGCTGCCAGTTTCACGCACTGGACCTCGATAATAATTAACAGTTAATCCTAAATACGAATTCCTTTCAAAGACTAATGCTCTTCTGCCTTATCATTATCATGTGATGGGAATGCCACGACTCTCACATCACGTATCAAACGTTCGCATAATTTCGACTGATCTGATTGCCGAAGTTAACTGTTATTACAGACTCAGCCTTGGGCGTTGCGTTTACTTTGCATTTCCGTGACGTCAGGCTTTCTTGCACGTAATGCTTGCTTTATTTTCAGGATATGCTTCCTGTTTTGTGTATTACTGCATCCTTCATAGTTAGAATTTCCTCCTGCCATGTGTCAGTACGATTTCTTACTCGTGATCGTGAGTGCATCTAACGTCCAGTCAGGTTCTCGGAAAGGCGAAGGTTTATCTTCCCTAGGTTAATCGCTGTCATTACCATCATCCTGGCATTTCTTCAAAAAATCAATCTTGTGAGAATTAGGAATCAACAGTAAATATTCTCTTCCTCTTCACTTTCAGTTATTAAATTCTTGTCCCGTTCTATCCCGTTCTCTTATTTCAAATTCTGCGCACCGCTACCCCAAGCTATTTGGCTTTTCGTTTTCAAAATTTATCCGCTTATCATCAGCTAAGTACAAGATCTCATCATAACAATTTACTCATTATACCCTACCACAAGACATCTTTATATTCTTCATCTTATACAGTTTCAGTTGCTAGAAATTGGAACTCGCTACCGAGTGATGTAAGGGGTTGTTGGACAATAACTTCATTTAGGTCAAAATTACATAAATTCTTACTTAACAGATTAATTGCTGATTAATATTTATTACATATTATAACGAAACTAACATCTGTCCATTCCTATTATTATCATTAATTTCTCTAAATAGATTTACAAAACCTCTAATGGCAATTACATTAATATTCTCATTATAGAAATATATTTTAGATTTATATATATATATTTTTTTTCTCCCTGTAACATAGTTCTAGTAAGCTTACATTAAATTAATTTTCATCATTTTACTAGCTATCTCAAACCTCAAATTAATTATAATTGATTGAATTAAATTAGCTCATAAATTAAGTTACTACTTTACCTTATAGGTTTATCTAAATTTAAATAAATATGTAGTCTACTAGTCGTTAAAACTTAACTGAAGAATATTGCTGGAGAATCTTTTAAGTGTAGTGTAAATATTCGTAATTTAAATATGTATTGTAGTGATTAAGGCTGGTTGAGTGGAAGAGAAGGCCTCATGGCCTTAACTGTGCCAGCGAAAATAAAACATTATTATTATTATTATTATTATTATTATTATTATTATTATTATTATTATTATCCCGTTAATGTAATGATAATGAAGAAACGTTGAACACATATTATCTTTGCTCTGAATTAAGAAAAAAATTATATGTGAATTTTACTAGCTACGATCCCTTTTGATATATAATACACCGCGGTCTGTTTTCAGACGAGGCTTGGATTCGTCCCCATGTGTGTGTAAATATCGAAAACAAAACGTTGTGGAGCTCCGAGTCCACCCTCTTTCACCAAGAGCTCCTCTGTGATATGAAACAAGGATTGAGTGCTCTATAATGATAAGTGATAAGAGGAAAAGCAAACTACCAATGCACAGAGTTACGTAGGAATGATTTTGCGTCCCTTTATTAGTCAGTTAATGGAGAGTGAGCGTAGGTTTGTCTTCCTGCAGCAGAATTCTGCGGAAGCGTGTAGTAGTGCGTGGTTCCCTCGATCGCCCAATGTAACCCCTGTGGATTTTATATTTGGGAAAAAGCGTATACAAGTTAAATATTTAGGCATTATTATTGACCAACATTTAAAATGGAACAAGCATGTCTCCTTCCTGTGTAACAGAGTGCGTAAAACAATCCACAAATTTTCCATTCTACGCTCTTATTTACCTGTTTATGTTCTGCGTACTGTGTACTTAGCTCTGTTTCAATCAATAATTCAGTATGGTATTTTAGGTTGGGGAGGAATGGCAAAATCGACTCTCCGTCCTTTAAATTTGCTCCAAAAAAGAATTATCAAAATTTGTCTATATAAACCTTTCGATTACCCAACAAAATTAATTTTTCAGGAATTTGGTGTATCAAATATAGAAAAAATTTGTAAACAAACATTGCTGATTTACTTCCATAAAAACCACAATAAATTTAAATTTGATCCTCACGAATACAATACCAGACAAAACTACAGTTTCTTTCTAAATACTTCCAAATGCCACACAACTGCCGGATTAAAACACAGCAGAAGTTTTGGACCCAAAATATATAATGCATTAATTAGAGCTTACCCTGAGTTAAGTACACTTAACTCACATAGATTTAAGAAACAAATCAGATTAATTACTTAATTGTTTAAGCTAATTGAGTTAAAAATTGATACTCTAATATTTATGTACTTTTGTATTTTCTATTTGTATATAGACGCTATTATTGCATGCTGTATGTATTTTACCATTTATTAATGTTATTGTGCTCAATGAACTCTCTTAATTTTGTGATATATTTTGTATAACTGATCTGAACTGCGCCCGAGCACGAGCTCCTGCTCTTTCGGACTGCAATGCCTAATGTAGCTCAAGTGTAAAGTATTAAATAAATAAATAAATAAATAATCTGTGTAGCCTACCCAGGATGTTCTGAAATGATACATGCGTGAACACAATGCCATCATTTCTTACAGGAAACTGTAGCGGGTGATGAGTCATTTTGTTAAGTAGATGCCAGAAGTGTTCGTAATAGGTAAACAGATGGTAATAATTTAATCACCCTGTATTTATACAAGAAATAGATTCGTTCTGGGTCCGATAGCCTTCAGGTCCGGTACCACGCTGCACATTAGGAAGCCAACAGCGAGTCTCGTGCATGATCAACAGCAGTTTGGCCACCTGAAACAAAGAGGAAACGGTTAATTAGAGTTGCTCAATGTATCGCATAATTCAGTCCCTGATCACGGTCTGTGTAAAGTTCTGGAGAAATTATACAGCTGTTGGAGACTTTAAAATCAAATGAGCGCAGCTCACCCTAATTAACTGTTTACTTTATTATGCCCATGTTTCAGATATTACAGAACTTCATAAGAGAAAGTAATTATTAGCCAGAAATAATGTTTACGATACGATCCAGTACAGATAACTTCACTGCGAGGTAACTTACAACAACTGTATTATATAATTTAGTTTACCTAAAACATTTAACTTAAAAGTTGCACTCAGAGTTAGTGATGGTCCTCTATCTATGGCATTGTCATAAAATAACAAAATTAATCGGTGTAATACGTATAAAATTGCCAAATTAATTAATTTCGAAGACGTTAATGGGATGCCCACATAAGGAATATGTAGATCATCAGATTGCAAAAAGAAGTGAAGGAAAATCGTGCTGCAGGGAGCATATACGCATAAAACACCAAAACGTTCAGGGACCGCTGGACTTGTATATTATTCTGAATCTCTAATGATTTAAATGGAGTAGGGGGATAAAAATCCATATGAACGACTAAGAGTAAGCCCAAGCAATGAAAAATTTGTAGGCTGCTTTTGTCTATCTATCTATTAGTTATTCAGAGTACAATATTCTCATCATACATGCATACATAGGGTAGAGTAGCATAAATCGCACCGCTTCCTAAATGGCACCACTGCTAGTTTAAAACAAGTTACTGTAGTAGTGTAGCATCTAGTGGTATTGTTACAATCTGCCATATGAACTTCCACCATGTCACTTGATTTCTGCCACTTCTTTGTGTCAGCAGCGTGGTGATAGTGTATCTAATATAATCGCTCAGGTAGATGTAAATTTAGCCAACTAAATAACGGATTTGTATAAGAAGGAATCCATAATCTTAAGATGTTATTGGTTAAAAGAAATATTAAAGAATATTTAATTTAGTACGATTTTCGAACATGTAGTGATTATAGGCTAGAATGAAGGAAATAATAACTTATGACGTAGTTTCTCAATTCGCACCACTTTGTAGGTGCCTAATTCGCACCGGTGCGATATGAGCAACTGTAGCAATTCTAGCCGTACAAAAAAGGTCAAAAAATTTTAACTGAACGAGGAATGCATCAGGTGGCTGCAATATCAAGTGGTAAAAAGGGCGTTAATACAACAAGTGTGTGTTGTACAAGCGCACCAGATATTTTGTGCCACCTATAAACATTTTTAAACATCAAACATTGCATCCTACATTATCAGCTGGTGTTCTTCCAGGATCGTTATTTGTTTGCTCTGATTTAGGTTACATCAACAGTGAACTATTTGTCGAAGAGCTTAATCAATTTATTTGCCACTCAAACCCGCCATAGAAAAAAAGTGCTGCTTCTGTATGTCCACCTACACGAACTATTCCAAAAATTTAGAAGCTAGATTATCTCGGGAAAATGATGTGCTCCTATTTCAGCTTCCTCGTCATAATACTCAGAGGTCCAGCCTTTAGATGTTACTATCTTCAACCCATTTCAAACAGCTAAATCATGAAGCGGTTCTTAGGTGGCTTCGAGATAATCGTGGAGAAAAGGTGACGCAGTTTACAGTCTGAACTGCCTGGTGAAGCACATGCCAAATGTATAACAATAAAAAACGCATTCAGGAAGTTTAAATGTTAGGTACTTTATGCTCTATTCTTTCAATTTCATTTGAAGATGTGTTATTCTCTTTCATTAATTTCAATAAACTTGTAATATGCATTTATTACATTATTCATATTAAATACTCTTCAATATATTCAATATTAAAAGCTTTCCTTCATCCTGTTCCCAGCAGATAAAGAGGTGCGATTTAAGAAACCGCAGGTGCTATTTAGGAAACTAGTTGTCTAAATGGCACCACTGACAAGTGTTTCGAAAATGTCATTCTACTTCACAAATATTAAATCAAATTCAAGGATTCTTTTTTACATGAAATGTAAATGTTCTGGGAATGTATCTCTGTAAAGGAATTCAGAAAATAAAAATTGCATTGTTCAATAAAAATTATAAATGCTGAAGTGGTGCGATATACGCAACCTTACCCTACAGATGTGCGTGTGTGAAACATATTTTAAAGGCGTAGTAACATTATTTTACGAAAGTACCTATGTGAAGAAATGTAACATGCATTTAGTATACTAGCAGTATCAATGTTCAGTTAATTTGCAAAATATTTTGTCATAACAATCACCGCCATCATCATCATGAACTATTAGGTTTATGCCTTGTGAACTATTGCTATGAAGACGTTTGTCTCCTTTCTCCTGATTGCTTCCAGTTATTGCTAGTTCCCTGAACTCCTCACAAGCTGAGTCGCAGAGTAAGATTATTGTATTTGTAAATGTAGGCTGTATATTGTGCATATATATTTTCTATATAATAAAACCTTTGTTAATACTTTCCATTTTAGACCTTTTATTAACCAGTACCAGAAAATGTTATTTCGTTTCACATTTCTTACGTAACCACTGCTGGAAAAAAATTGTGATCATTTTAGTTCCTGATGCTTGTGTGAAAACTAATGTATGCGTATGCACATATGTAGAACACATCACAAATGCTAACCACACCTACAGAGACATCAACACAGACATGAAATACTACACATCCAACCAAAAAGCCAGAAACTAAACACACTAGAACAATATGAAATATACAGACACACAAAAACACACCCCAATGAAATTCTCAACAGACAACTCAATTTCAGAACACACACACTCTTTGACTCCACTTTACATCACACGAAGACACCCTCACAGGAAACAAAACAAGAGGCGCCAAGACCAATAACGACCAGTTCTGAAGATGACCCATAATAGGTCGAAACATGTAAACAAGGTGCGTTAGAATTTAACACAAAACAGTCTTATCACATTTATTCCTGAATCTAATAATATCATATTTTAAGGAATTAGTTTGGCGAAAGTGTTTACAACCTAAAAAAAATGTTGGGTAATTTCAGATGCTTCTTTATATTTCACGCGCTGATGACAAATATATTTATTTCCGGTATTTTTACCAACTCTAGCCCTCACTAATGCCGAGGGTCTCAACCCTGTGTGCCTGCGCGGGCTGTAATGTTTCCAGGATGGAGGGTGCAGTGAGGTCCAGGGGTCAGGGCTGCGTCTTTTCCCACGGAAGATGATATTTCCACACCCGACTGAGTCACCCGCGCACCTTGTGCTTGTTTGCAGTCACGAGTTGGAAGCGCCTAATAACTTTATTTCGCCCCAATACAGAGACAACGCATTGTCTAGTCTCGTCTTCAGGCCGTGACCGCTCAGAGCGACCTTGTGCGGTTGGCAGCCATGAGAAGCAGGATGCCCGTCCGTTTGTGTGAATCATTTACTTTTCCATCCTTCTCGTCCCTGATGGAAATGAACAACGACTCCTCACTCGTTTATTTCCATATTCATCCTAGCTGTTCTGGCATCACATTTTCAAGTCGGAAAATCGAGTTCAGATTCCACAGAATTCAACTACAATTTATTATTAACAAAAATCGTGCTTTTCTATCATTTTTTTCTGAAATTATTCCGTTTTCTCTGCAGAAATTCTACCAATTATCTTCATAATAATTATAAACGTGTTACTCTTCGAGAGAGACAAATGAGTTGAAATGAATAATAAATGTTTATATTCAGTCACAGCTCACATATTGTAGCCCATTTGACCCATACTCGAGGTAAAATGTGGAATGGAAATTTTAGAAGAAATTAATCAGCCTGTGATAATTTTCACTCAAATTATTGAAGTTAGAAACTAGGAACTCGCACCATGCTATGAAGTGTTGTGCACACGATATCTGCACTAGCGACTTCCTTCATTCTTCTCCATTGCCGTAAAGTGGGATGAAACCGATCAAACATGTCAGTCTTCTGTAGATATATAGCTTATAAAATTGTTACAGCTTAACATCAATTGAATTTAGTTTCATTGAAACTTGAGAATAATATGTGCATAATTTAATTTAGTTTTTAATTATGATTTAATATCATTTTAAAAAAGTTAATTGTTGATCGCTTTCCCCTCACAAGTTGGGGTGAATCCGATCAGGTATTTATTTTCCTTATTCTATGGCAGCCGTGGCGAAAATGTAATCGTGCGCCGAGCCACTGTGTAACCTGCAACGTGCATAGCACCTATGGAGGGAGGCGGACACCCGAAGTGGAAGTTAAGCAACTGTCTGACTTATTAACGGATTTCATTTTCCTTAGTCAAGCACTTAAATATAATTTTATACAGTATAAGGTTACAAACTAATGTTTAGTACCTGTAACGAAGAAAGAAATGAACAAAAAACATAGGGCACATTATCACAACCTATTAATTGTCATCAGAATGTATCTGCAACAGTTTCAAAATCAGGAATACTACCGGTCGTAGTTGATCACGAAGGTATTTGTCTGTCAGTCGTGATCTAAATTTGGTTTCTACTATTTTCACAAACTTAAGTTGTAGTGAACATGGCTTCAACAGAGCAAGCGAAAGAACGAAGCTTCGGATATTTATTTTTTGGCAAAGATTGGAAAAGTTCAACATTTGTCAAGTCCTTACATCTAGCTTTCATTTGACATCACATAGTAAGTCAGTGAGTTCAAATTAAGAGCTAACCGCATTATTCGCACATCTGCTGAAAAAGGATCGACGTACAGAAATAATAATAATAATAATAATAATAATAATAATAATAATAATAATAATAACACTTAACCTTTTAATGTTTCATCAGTAACATGTAGTATAATGCCGTTTTATGTTATGCAACCGTTTTCCTCGTAATACTTGTGAACAAATCATACATTTAATATTCTCATCATATTGGCAGCAAAAAAATGCGTCCTTCCATCCTTCTTGAAACTTTCGTTTTTGTAGAGGTACATGGTTTCGAGAGAGACATTGCGACGATATGCCACTAGCAGGTGAGATACAAGTAAGGAAATGAAACGAAGTTTGATTCCAGTGAGTGAGAGGGTGGCAGGAAGTAAGAGAAATGCACAGCTCTCATTGCGAGCCACAATGTGCTCGTGAGTCACATTTTCGACATGGCTGTTCTATGGGATTCAGACTGCCAATGGATGAAACCGATCACTATTTTGTGTCTAAAAATATGTATAAGTAAAATACATCAAATTTTATTACAGTTTAACTCTTGATCTCGTGCAATATGTATTAGAAAAGTATGAAAGTATCTCCTCATTGATTCACTTAATATATATTCTGTACAAAATCTCTCAAATACACAATTGACGTCACATGTACAAGTCATACCTTAAACTAGCTCCAGTGATATACATTTTCAAACAGTAATTCCAGGCAGGACATGATGGTTTGTAATGTTTATCCAGTGATGAATCCAGGAAATGGCCCGGGGGGAATCTCCCCTCGGATTACAAGATTTCCCCTCCCCCAGACCGTTTAATAAAGTAATACTGGAGTATAATTTACGTTAAAGAACATATAACAGCGGCTTGTTTTTAATTTTACACAGAACCATAGTACCTATTCATATTTACCATGTTTTACGTAACGGTATTAACATTTTTAAGTTAATGCCTTTATTAACATTTAATAGTAACTCACTTAAAACAATTATAAACAATTTTTTCCGTTCCCTTTTAAACACCGGTACACCGCCTCTGGTGTTGTTAGGTAAGATCTGAATTATTCCTTCCTTTGCTGTTGTTTCCACCCTCGTCCCCGGTGTAATAGAGATTTCCCCGAGGAATAATGTCTGAATTCAACTCAGTTCACAAGTACAAGAAATTCCGGAATAAAAAATCTTTTACTTTATCGTATTATTTGAAGGATATGTGATACGCTACTCTGAAAACAGATCACGAAGAACTACTGGACACAGAAAACACTACACATTATGTTCTTGTCAATATATCTTCACATTTAATCGGAAAAAAAAATGCATGCAAACGTGAAGAGAAAATCGTGCGAAGATTTACACTGTAAACCTCTGAAGTTAATCAGGACCTAACTTAGGGAAAGTCAAAATACGGTACTGCAATAATAATAATAATAATAATAATAATAATAATAATAATAATAATAATAATAATAATAATAGTAGTAGTAATAATAATATTTTCTTCAATTTTCATCCTTTTAGACACTCCGTGCACAGAGAACGTTAGAAGGTTCTTCCTCCTGTTCCATCTTCTCGCCAAGAAAAGTGGACAAACGTTTTCATACGTGGATCACAGGAATAAAATAATTTTCATAACATGTAAAGAGAAATTATGTTTCCTCACAAGTGACTCATTTTGAATTTTTGGAGACACATTAAATGTGCTAAGTGCAGCATGGTTCTTCGTACTACTACTGTGCAGCTTCGATTGCAAACTGTAAATGTTTTCCCCGCTGCAATTGCAATATCACAACTTCATTGCATTGTATGAGAGTAGGCCTACTGCATTGTAGAGTGATTTGTTATATCAAGATCTTCAGGGTGCAGTAAAATTCTATCACAGGACTCGAGCGAGGAGCCTGTCAATAACAACATTTCCAACATATCTCCATCGTTTCATCAGTGAGAATTCACACATTTCTTCTTTCAAAATAATCTTTTTTATGATTAGCGTGGAGTTATGTGAAGTGTGTATTTTTCAAAATGAATCCAAAAATGTCCATTACTTACTCTATTCTCAAGAATGTTGCCAGAAGCAAACATTTGTAAAGATCTCTTGAAAATTCGGATAGTGTAGTAAATGTCAAAGGTGAGCCAGACAAAATTTCCTGCTCCTTTGTTTTTCTACTGAACTGTTGCACTTCAGATCGCTTGCCAGCTGTTACTTTGATTCTAAAGGAAAGAATTTTTCCCTCGGTACTGAAATGTTCAACGAAACTTCGTAATTTCACGTTTTCCATGATGATGTCTACACAGTTCACTGACCACTTTAAATGTGAAATGTGAGGCTTTGAAAAATTACCTAACGGTAAGAATTAACAGTTAGGGTCAGAGAGACTTGGAAGCAGCACTGGCATGGTTTTGGCACTGGATTAATGAACTACCTATATTGTTACTTCATTTGTTTCCTTACAAGGGAATTTTTACTGCTGATATTTCATTTATAAGGGCAATGAAATTAAAATGTTAGTGATTACTTCATAGAAAAGAAAATGATTTAATATTTGTCATGTCTGGTGTTATCCTCCAAATTAACCGTGTATATTAAATTATAATTGAAAAATGTATAGGTTGGGGTGGAACTTATAAATCCAACCTTTATCCGTTAATTTTACTACAGAAAAAAGTATTAAAAATTTGTTTAAAAAAGCAGAAAGATTACCCAACTGAATTGTTGTTTAAACACTTCAAAGTTTTCAATATTAAGCAAATGTATTATTTTATTTTATTAAAATATTTTCATAGAAATTTTAATAATTTTGACAGGTATATACATAAATATAGAACTAAAAATACGAATTCTCTGCGTTTGTCTGTACAAAAATGTAAAACCAATGCAGCTTTTTATCATAGCATGAGTCAAAGTCCCAGATTATTAAACAAATTTTATTCCATTAACCACGAATCCTCTCCAAATTAATAAAAAAAATTAAAAAAAATTGTATTGGATTTATAGTTTGATTTTAACATATTAAACACTATTTAATCTGTATTCACTCTCAATTTTAATTTTGTTTTTGTCTGTATTGGAATCCCCTCCTGAGCACGAGTCTTACTCATTCAGGAGTGGGCTAATTTATCTTTCATTGTATTAACTTGTATTCATTTCATACTTACTAGCAATAAATAAATAAATAAATAAATAAATAAGTAAATAAATAAATGTGATACCAAATTCGCTCAGTGCATTTCGCCATTTTTGTGGTTTGTACATATGTTTTATTATGTTTCAGCCCTCTATCATTATACTTGTTTTCTTTTTAAAGAACTCCAATCCTTGTCTAAAAATTTGTGTTATTGTGCACGTCACTTGAAAACTCGCCATGTCCTTAGAGTGGTGGATACAGAAACTAGCCCAGTTCTTTCATAAAAATGGACTGAACGCGTTCTGAGGTCGCAGTCTTCAATTGAATCGGTTATTATTGAAAGGAACCAAGTCCACTTTTTAAAGTTTTGAGATAATCGAAAAAAACTGTTTTGCGAATAATCTACCGAAGATTAAACCAAAATATATTGTACACATATATTTTATGTGTACAATATATTTTGGTTTAATCTTCAATAGATTATTCACAAAACAGTTTTTTTTTTCGATTATCTCAAAACTTTAAAAAGTGGACTTGGTTCCTTTCAACAATAACCGATTCAATTGTGAAATATTATCACACCTAGAAAAATTACTTACTATCTATTTCTTTTAAAAATAAAAATGGTCTGATTGTGTTCAAATTGAATTACAATTTGAGTTTGTGATGGGGATAGGGACCTGGATAAAAATGTGACTTTATATACAAACCCTTAAAGCTACTAAATATTTCTCATTTTGTAAATGACGGCCATATACCTAGGGTACACCACTGCGTTCTATTGTGGAAAATGTTGACTTGAATAACCGTGACAATGCCTGTACGGTACGTGATCGTCGATGATGATCTGTGCGGTTACGTAGAATTCTCATTATAGCAGCAATAACGACGCGCCCGCCTTGAAGCTAGAATTAGGAAACAAAAAATGAGTTTACGTACTGCGCAAGCGCACGAGCTTAAAAAGCGCAAAATGTGAAGGACGACAATTTTAGAGAGTTAACACTACAACCAGTGTTATACTAGCCTGCTACGCGTTCTCACAAATAAATTTCCTTTTGTGGAGATATTAACAAATGAATGAAACCTATAATAATGATAATAAGAGTCCCTACGAAGGGAAAAGGCCTCCTGCAAGAGCGTAGTTCTTGTCCTCTACTGCTGTACTCAGTGGTAGTAGCCTGTGTGATGGTCTGTGAACCTAACCAATGAAAAATGAAACTCTTTTAAAGACGTAATGAATTTGACTCTTATGTGTAAAATAAATTATGTACATTATTTTGTGCGAGATCGTGCGTATTTGCTTGGTTTCCGCACAAAACCAATCCGCGGAAAGTCTAAAATTCCACATTCAGTATTCCCAACCTAACACACATAACAATTTCCCTCTTCTTACCGCTTAAGTGACATATTGATTTTACTGCTTTAGGCTTTTAACATATTATTTTTAGAGACGTTCAATATAGTAACAATTATAAATTGCAAACTTACCACTGCAATTTCACCTAAATTGCACTGTTAATTATTGTTTTTAAATATTTGCAAAAATTAAGTAAACTCTACAACTTCACTAAAGTTACTCCATTCGTGATGGAAGTAACATTAAGGAAGCCGTGAAAAAATCAACAAGATTCCATAGATTGGGGGGAAAAAAGACAGACGTATATCACGGCCTGCTGGAGTATAGTAAACACAGAAAACATTTTAAAGCAACAATGTTGAAGATAGATATTTTTGTTTTGCAAATTTGCCGTCATTGAACAGAAACCAAGATGGAGATTTCATTGCAACTAATTAGAAATTCCTCTTTCAGGTATGTAATAAACGATCTTCGCACAAAATAATGTACGATACACGAGCGGTATGTTTTCTTTCAATTCTCGGAAATTAAAAAAACTCAACTACGTTTCGTTTTTTCAAACTTTTCCTCGAAAATGAAAACTTCAACATACCGCTCTTGTAACGCATATTACTATTAAAGTGTAAAGCTAACTTTCAAATATAAAATAGCGTTCAAAGCAGTAATTCTTCTATGTTTTAATGGCGACGTAATTATGCTTCTCGGTAATATAATTATCCCTGCTATTTTTACTATTATATTTTATACACATTTTTGTAAGCTTTCCATGAATTTCTTCTCCTGTTCATACACATCAGTTTTACTTTACTCTCTAATATTATGGTTCTTTACTGTAATTACTCCAGTCCTGTTCTTCATCTTATTTCTTGAAATGGATATATAGGCATACGTATAGGCTATATTTAAGTTACTGTACTGGAACTATGACACCATTCTGCTGCCTAAGAAAGCTCCTGCTCCATCTAGCTGATAGTTCCTGATTTGTATGTCGCTGTTACTGGTGATTCGTCATTGTTATTTAGACGTACCTTTAATGCTATCATATGCATCATAATCATGATTTTTAAAATCTTCATCTTTATCTTCATTGTTTTTCTTATTTTTCCTTCTACAATGGACAAGTAGCGGCCGTCTGTTTAAAGTTAGAATGTCGTTAGCCAACCCCAACTTAAGGCTGGTTCACAATAAAACGGGAACGGAAACGACAACGAAAACGGGAACGGAAATAATGTTAAAATAAATGTACTTAAATGTGGGCATTCACAATTAACTATTAACTATTGTGAATACTCACATTTAAATACATTTATTTTAACATTATTTCCGTTCCCGTTTTCTTTGTCGTTTCCGTTCCCGGTTAATTGTCAACCAGCCTTTACTCATCTCGCCACAGTGAGAATTATTTTGTCTAATAGACTAATAATAATAATAATAATAATAATAATAATAATAATAATAATAATAATAATAATAATAATAATAATACCTGTATCACCCAATTAATATCAGCCAGTGTCACTAATTTTCACTCATTATTAATTTGTGTAGGTACTTACGTAATAATAGCCTACTATGTTCTTAATCAGATTCCTTAAAACTTAGGCAATATTGTACAATGTGAAAACTTGTCCAATTTGGGATATAAATATGGGCCAATGCGATTGAACAAGTGTTACTCTATAATATTTATTGTGATTCTCGAAAAAATCTCCTTTTGAATATAATATAATACATCTAGTAAAGCTCCTTATCACTGGCTTCACTTGAGCATATGTATCTGACTGTCTGACTTCTGGGGAATCGCGTCAGTGGCAAGACCTGCACCAGTGTTGCCAACAGCTGTTCGTATAATCCCGCTACATAGCTTTCGAAAACCCGCGATTTTCTAACAAATATCTCTAGATTTTAATGTGTACTTATTATTCAATAATAATAGTAATAATAATAATAATAATAATAATAATAATAATAATAATAATAATAATAATAATAATAATAATAATAATAATAATGGTCAAGATAGAGCATCCATCCGCCAATGTAACGAATATTGCACACTTTTATCATTCTCAATGTGGCGCTATAAAGCAATTTTAAACACTTTTTATCACAGACACAACATATTTAAATTCTTATTGCATTATATACTGTTTGTTACCGTTAAAACCCAAAATCCAACAAAACCAGTTTACCAAACAAAAACATAAACAAACCAAACCTAACCTGACATTGACTCTAGATCATGCGAAAACTCACTTCCTATCTATCTTTATTTGCTTAAACTAGTTTTTACTACTTGAAACTGGTTTTGACGGATTTCAGGTTTTAACGGTAACATATGAATTATCACTACATTGACACATCCATTATTTCACAAAACACATACTGAACGAATTAAATGTAATTATGAAAGCCGCCAATAATGCTAATATGAATTTCATTTCAGAAACTTTAAAGATTAAAAACCTCTAGTATTCCTGCTAAGCGGGATAATATTTTACCCGCGAGACGGTTATCCAAACAAGCTAGATTTAGCGGGAAAACCGCTGAATTGGCGACACTGACCTGCACAGTGATGGTGCATGTTGTGGAGATCTCATCATTCATCATCTGAGCGCCAAGTTGAGCTTCAGATTATCAGCATCAGACATCTTTGATCACGTGTTAACCTTTTGCTTGTGCTATGACGAAACAGCAACAGAGTTCTGTTATTGAAACACCTCAGCCCCCGTGTCGTGTGCAAGTGACTCCTTTAATGCTTCATTAACAGAATTGCTTTGTGTACAGTTGAGCAAGCAAGGTTCACGTAATAGTTATGGTGAAGCTATAACAACGATTCAAGGCATCTAATTGTGAAATTCCTTTCTATTATTTTTCGATACAACCATCATCATCAGTACCTCTTCATTCATTGTTTCCTGTTCAAGGGAAGGTCTTTCACTGCAAACACAGAATTCTCCAATCTTTCACACTTTCTACCTTCCTCTTAATTCCATCTAACATCTCATACGATATCTTTTTCTGCCTCCAACTTTTCATCATTCCTTCAGTAGGCAGTTTCTTCCCAGCCAATTCTTTATCCTCTTCCTCTTCAGTTTCTACATTATTTTGCCTGTGACTCAAGTTTCTTAATTCTCACACCTTCTCTTTATCCACAGTCTTTCTCGGTACCATAACTTAAATACTCGGTCACAATATGATAACACGCTAGAAATACCACTGCACACATCATCTCTTTATTCTTCATCTTTCACTATTGCTACTTCTCGTCACTGGAATTCTCTGCCGCCTGAAGTCAAGGGCTGCCGAACTTTAATTTCCTTTAAATGCAAATTGCAAAAATTTCTTATGATGAGTTGCCAGACCTAACGCGTTGCAAATATTTAATGGAATGTGTTGCACTGTATTTATTTTTTTTCTTTCTTATTTTTATTATCTGAATCTTGTTTATTTATCACTTAACGCCAATATGTATCCCACTGCGTTGTTGTCTTTTTTTATTAATCTATTTTTTGTGTACATTTTATTCAATTGTCAGTTTCTGGTTTAATTATGTAAATCCTACTTAATTGTAATCTAATTACTAATATGTATGCTAATGTTTTTATTTTTATTTTTACTGTGTACATTTTTTTTTTAATTATCGGCGTCTGTTTTTACTCGTATTTGATTCTAACAACATTAATATGTATTCCTCTACGTTTATTTTTATTTTATGAGGTAAATTTTATGTAATTACCTCTTTAGATCTCATTATGTACTTAAATTGTATCAGTATGCAATTGCTTAATTCCGATCCAGTTTTATGTTCAACTGTGTAAGCAAGTTTTAATCCTGGTTGAGTGTAAGAGAAGGCCTTACGGCCATAACTCTGCCAGGTTAAATAAAGCCATTATTATTATTATTATTATTATTATTATTATTATTATTATTATTATTATTATCCTATTGTTTCTTCTGCTGTTGTGTGTATACAGCGTTTTAGATGAGTCCAGTACTTATAGGTGTGGAATCTAATGTAGCAACTTTCCCTTGGATTTTTACTTCAAATTTATTTCTTTCTGCTTCGTTCTTCAGTTTCTCCATGTTCAATTTTTTCATCACTAGTTTTCCTCTTATCTTCTTCAGACGGATAACTTCTTCGCCTTTCAGCAGGACATGAGTTAATATCCGCTCGTGGAAATGTCTTTGTACTTTTTAAGCAATTTCGGAATCTTCCTATGCTACTAAGGTAGGTGCTCCTGTTATGGCCATGTTCCTGATATGGCCACCCCGCTATTGTGAGTTAGTTAACCAAAAAATCCGCTAAATTGCAGCAGCATCCAGTGAAAGGGCATCCTGGTATGTCACTTGATCGTTTTCCATCCAGTCAGGTTGAGCAATATGGCGTCAGTTGCCTGTTCTGCGGTTTTCATGTGACCTCTTCTTATTTTTGTCTGGTAAGTCTCCTTTGTTTTATGCATGTTTTTCAAAGACTTGTTCATGAAAACCATCGCACTCCATTCAGTTTTTAATGTTTTGTTGATTGGTGTTGTCGTTGATGGCGTATCTTTTACGAGTTGTTCATAATCAAACGATTTTCGTGAAAGCTTACCTGCTCCTGATATGGCCATATTAAATGCACCATGGCCATATCAAGTTCATTTCACTTTTATTTTTTCACCTGACAAATTTACATGCCTTATAGCTGGGATTACTCAAAAATGTTGTATTTTAAGAAAAACAACTTAATTTTTTATGAAAAAACTTGTTTTGACTACACTTTTGAATTATAAAAAAGATTATTGTCATTTTTATTCATATTACACCAAAATTATTTAATTTTAGCACAACTGCGCTATCAAACTGAAAAGAATCACCATTTATAGAACATGGAACAAGGGTGTCCATATCATGTGCACGTGTTCCTGATATGGCCACTAGGTAGACTTTTGGAATTTGGGACTTTTTGGACAATTAAAGCTATTTTTATGGGGAAAGGAAATTGTTTTAAGAAAGTCCATTAGACTGAGAACGAGTAAGAAAAAAGTGGTTTATATTTTTTTTTTTCAAAATAGCGGCTAGAAAAATTCTCAAACCTTAGCATGGCCATAACAGGGACACCTACCTTTTATTGTTACCTGATACAATATTTTCGTCCCTTGGGCATGTCCACGTCTATCTTGTTCGTTTATGTTTTGGAATAATGTATTTCCAACCATCACTGCATTTCTTTTACACAGAGTCTGCTTTGTCATTTCTTTCTCCCAATCCATATCCTCCATCTTGTTCTTCTCCTACTGCTCCTCCATAAGGATTACACATGCTCCCTTCTCTCCTTCTCAACTATCTCTTCTGCCTCATCACAGCTTTCTTCCACTTCCTCGTCTGCTAATCCACAATGTGGCATGTAAATTTGCACTAGCAGCCTCACCATTACCATCCGGTCATCTACATAACGCCCCGATATCCATTCATTCATTCATTCATTCATTCATTCATTCATTCATTCATTCATTCATTCATTCATTCATTCATTTATTTTATTCCATAGATCTTACATGAGCAATGAAGCTTTAAGATGTGGAACATGTCAACATTTTACAATATTACAATTACAATTTTTACAAATTTTTTAGTTTTACAATTTAGTAATTTTCTACAATTTTTACAATTTTGTACAATTTTTTTGCATTTTGGCGAGATGTAGTGAGATGAAATGAGGTCCGAGGATTCGCCAAAATATTACCCGGCATTTGTCTTTTCGGTGGGGGAAACCTCGGAAAAACCCAACCAGGTAATCAAATCAAAGGGGGTAATCAAATCAAAGGTGTTGATGCCAAGGACTCGCCATAGACCATCCGGCTTCAGTCCCACGGCTGTGGAAAACCTCGGAAGAAACCAAAGTCCAAAGGGGGATCCAACCCAAGCCCGAACGCAGCTCCGGAACAGCAGCCCAGCGAGTCTGCCGACTGAGCTACATCGATGGTTCTTCTAAAAGTATACAATACATAGCCAATCAGATTATTAAATTTACAAACGCAAACGATCATTCATAAGTTGAGCTATATTATAATACAAAACTATTTAATTAAATTTAAGGCATAAACAATTCAACCAGTTGTGATATACAGAAATTGATAATACATATCATGCAAACTACTTCAAATTACAAACACAAACAGTTTATCAGTAGAGCTATATAGATTACTATTCAATTTAAGGCATATACAATTCATCGGCCAAAACTATACAAATATATACAATACAAAGTAGCATACTTTCATTAAGCTATACAAATTTGTGCAATTAATATCAAGTAGATTAATTCAATTTATAATCATAAACAATTCATCAGTTGAGCTATACATATTACCATTCAATTTACAGTAGGTCTATATACAATTCATCACTAGAGCTACACAGACTAGTAATCATTTTAAGAACATATACAATTCATCAGCCACTTTATCCTTCACACGTGGTCCCAGTAGTACACCAACACCATGACTTCCTTTGCACTCACTAATTAAATATAACAACCGAAATTCATCACTCACAAAATCGCCACTATTTTCCACCTCGCTTCTGTTTCTTCTCATTTCTTCCTTCAAGTTTTCCAACTTACCCGCTTGTATAGTCCAGGTCAGCTTACTTCATACCCTAAGGGTGAAACCTAACCATTTTTCTCCCATTACTACACATGCTAGTGGATTGTGGTGATTTTCTATTTTGAAGCTTGAATTTTCTTTTGCCAACTTCGTTTCGAATTTCGATACTGACAAATATTAAAAATGGTAGTGATTTTGTAACTGGTATGTTGACAGCTGAGACAAATATCGACAATATTTGTCGGTACTGGAGTTCCATGAAATTAAAATTGTACTAGAATTCTGAGCCGGTTACTGGAAGCTAGTGAAATTTGAACATACTAATAATTAATTAATATCAGTATTAATATTAATGCATAATACTGTAGTTATTTTATGTGTTACATTGTGGTTATAATTCAAGACTATAATCAGGTAAGTTTTCGGAGTTAGTACAAATAATTTCATGTGATCAAACAAAATACATTTTTAGGTTAGGTTTCGTGAGTCATTGTTTAGTCAAACCAATGAATTTCGTATTGCCAGACAAAATAACAAAATACTTGACAAGTTGATCCCTTTCTCATATAGTTTGCCTATGAAAATATGTTACAAATTATTGAATTATTTAGAGTAACCTTCCAACATAAAGTACGGTAAGTAAATAAGTCATTTAGTACGTAGGATCGTGTGATATCTGGTAACAGTTGGCAACACTGTCAAGACGGCAGTATTTGCTGTTTAGGAACTGTTCTTATGTAACCCTCACTATAGAAGAGTCCATGTTGCAATCCTCAATCTTCTTTTCTTCTCTCGGTAGGGTTGTGTCCTTCCCCAGCATCCCCCTCATTATCATTGTTATTGCTGCATCATACACTAAGTGGACTTTGTCATCAAGTCATGACGTTATAGAGTAGCTGTGTGACGCGTTGGTCTCGCAGACCTGAGTCTGTAGCAAGTCATGAAATATTGATAGCTGTCCAGAACAGATTAACTTTAAATATAAATATAGAAATTTGAAACATTTGTAGAGCTCTGTGTGCTGTGAACGACACAAGGAGAACTCAGACAACCTCGAAAAGGCATAAGGTCACAATAGTACATTATGCAATGAGCCTACAATGGTAGTAATTAAGACGCGAGTATGTTTATGAAACGAGCGGAAGCGAGTTTCATAATTTTCATACGAGCGTCTTAATTACCATTATAGGCAAGTTTCATACGACTTTTTATGCTCGACCATATTTCTAACTTGAAATTATTCATAAGTATTCATGTTATTCTTATCTGTCTGAGGAGCGGAACTGACCTGTGCAATATTTCGTAAATTGTGAGATGTGCGCAGACACGAAAGTATTGATTTTTTCCTAGAAACAAATGTCATTGACCTTGATATAATCTAGAGAGTAAAATAAACATTAATCTTGATATAACCTTGAAATTGATTTAGACATTGAAAAACGAGATGAAAATTTGAATTTATTTGAATGTTATTTACAATTAACGCTAATTATTATAGTAGCAGAACATAACCTTCTGCGACAGTATTGGATTTCCAGCCTCCGTGACGTTTCGCTAGATGTCTTTCGATTGCATATCCGAGAATAACCGATACTTGCACTTTCATATTGCTGCAATGGTGCCTTCTGATTGGTGGAACACCTGAACTTCAATGAATAGGTGTACTTTAATGAGGTCCAGTAAAGGGCTGCTACCAGGTGTATAATTACTACATTTCGGCATGGTCGAGCATAAACATACTAATCATACACGTTCATGATGATAATTTTGACGATGATAATTGTGGTGATATTCTGTAACTAAGAACTGCTGCTTTACATAGAAAAAAATGTGTCAGATGAATTCGTGGCACCAATC
Source organism: Periplaneta americana (assembly GCF_040183065.1). Classification (NCBI taxonomy): domain Eukaryota; kingdom Metazoa; phylum Arthropoda; class Insecta; order Blattodea; family Blattidae; genus Periplaneta; species Periplaneta americana. The sequence goes on from NC_091128.1 coordinate 869,562, forward strand.
AGACGCTCATGATTTGAGTAAGGAATGAAAATGGATTATTTAGTAGCCTATTCTGTCAAACCACTGCGAGTCCCGACTTCCCGTGCACGTGGTTGCTTAGCAGCAGACGAGATGCTAACGGAGGGTCTGATAAGATACATAACGCCCTTTTTGTTATCTCGTAAATAAAAATGCTAATGTTTGGCCTTCGTCACGCCTTCCTTGTTTGAAATTGATCCTCACGTCACGCGACGCTACCGTGCTGCGCCCTGCGCAGGGGTGTCCCAGAGCCATCCTAGTCATGTGGCCTGCAGGGCAGCATACAACATGAAGACAAACGCGATTCATTCGGCCTGTATTTATTGAGGATGCCGGACAGTCGTGGCGGTGGCGTATAGGCCAATTTTTATCTGATGCTTTTCCAATTCACTGTGGGCTAAAGCAAGGAGATGCACTATCA
>NC_091128.1:875000-917500 GCF_040183065.1 Periplaneta americana
CAAGAACTTTTATGAGCTCGGAGCATTTTAAAAATATCTCCATCACCTGAAACTGAAGTTTTAAAATTTAGTATAAATATCTCTTTAACTGACGGAGTTCTAATTTTGTCCCATTCCTCGGCATAGGAACACATGACTCTCTGTGCGCTTCTCTCTTTAGACTGTTCCCAGTTCAGAGCAATTGAATCGGTTGTCCTTAGCTATAAGTTCTGAGAAAACTGCACAAAAAAAACCTCTGCGGCTTATAAATATTGGATGTACGGATGTTTTTATCTTTTTGTTAGGATGAATTTTTCATTTGAATTTCAATATTTCTACGCATTTGAAAGCAACCTTTAATTATATTTGAGAGCGTCAGGATGTCCCAAACTTCGTGGACAAGTGTTGTTTCTCAAATACGAGAAATATTTGCTGTAAAAATTATAATAATTTGTATTTATTTTGTATGCAAGCTATTGAGAACAAAATCAATTTAAGTACATCTATTAAATTATATTCCAAAATGAAAAATAAAATTCCGATTGGTTCTATAGTACAAGCTTGTGACGTCGCATACCAAAATGCAGGCGCGAAAAGTGTTTAACAACTATTTTAATTGATTAAAAGATCTCGTTAATACTTTGTTAAAACATAAAATTTACTTTGTCATACGTTAAAAGTGTTAAAATTGTTAAAAAAGGTATATACCTTTCTTTAACAATTTTAACACTTTTAACGTATGACAAAGTAAATTTTATGTGTAACTATTTTAAAAGCGATGACGTGTAGAACGCTGCTGGCCATCATGGTGCTGTGCATTTATGATGACGTTGTAACATCTGCTTTTCTCTAGAACACACCCTCAACACCGCGGACTTCGTGGGCTTCAGAATTTAAAAGCTGACACTTTTTCAAGTCAAGTTTAAATCACTCTTCTCCATATGAATATTTAAATTAATACGAGTAGCAATAGACTAATAGTAATAATAATAATGACAATAACAATAATAATGTTAATAAATTGCATACTTTTGTGCTTATTCCTAACAGCAGTCTTGTTATTCGGTTAATTGCTTCTGATAATAATTACGAAGAAGGCATTCTCATGTGTAATGTAGCTGGGAAATTCTAACGTCTCTTTCTTATGATTTCCTAAATTATTTTATTTTGTGAATGTATAAAATAAAGACAAAATTTTATACTGCAAAATTTTTCGAAAATTTTAATTGGAATACACAATTTTGCTCTCATTGTACCGATAAGGTTTTTGTCTGTCTGTCTGTTTATCTTTTTAGAATTATTTGTTCTAAACTGCAGCGGTGGCGAAAATGTAATCGTGCGCCGAGCCACTGTGTAACCTGCAACGTGCATAGCACCTATGGAGGGAGGCGGACACCCGAAGGGGAAGTGAAGCAACTGTCTGACTTATTAACGGATTTTCATTTTCCTTACGTCAAGCACTTAAATATAATTTTATACAGTACAAGGCTACAAACTAATGTTTAGTACCTGTAACGAAGAAAGAAATGAACAATAAATAAACATTATCACAACCTAAAACTGTCTTCAGAATGTCTCTGCGACAAAGTTTCAAAATCAGGAATTATGTCACTTACTGCCAGTCGTAGTTGATCACGAAGGTATTTGTCTGTCAGTCATGATCTAAATTTGGTTTTTACTATTTTAATTGTTGAAAATAATTTTTCACAAACGTAAGTTGAAGCGAACATGGCTTCAACAGAGCAAGCGAAAGAACGAAGCTTCGGATATTTATATTTTGGCAAAGATTTGAAAGTTCAACATTAGTCAAGTCCTTACATCTAGATATCATTTGATATCACATAGTAAATCAGAGAGTTCAAATTGAAGAGCTAACCGTATTATTCGTACATCTGATGAAAAAGGGTCGACGTACAGAGATGATGATGATGATGATGATGATGATGATGATTATGATGATGATAACAATAATACTTAACCTTTTAATGTTTCATCAGTAACATGTAGTGTAATGCCGTTTTATGTTATACAACCGTTTTCCTCGTAATACTTGTGAACAAATCATACATTTAATATTCTCATCATATTGGCAGCAAAAAATGCGTCCTCCCATCCTACTTGGAACTTTCGTACATGGTTTAAAGAGAGACATATGCCACTCGCAGGTCAGAGACAAATACAAATGGAACGGAGTTTGACTCCAGTGAGTGAGAGGGTGGGGGTTGGGGGAGGTTAGAAGCAAGCGAAATGCACAGCTATCACTGCGAGCCACAATGTCTCGCGAGTCACGTTCTCGCCACGGCTATTCTGAAGTATTAACAAGTTTTGTTCATACACAAAATAAATGAAAGTCGATTACCAGATTACGGACATAAAGTGTAATTTTTATGCAAATAATAGGCCTACTATTTTCAAAAATATGACACAAGATACAGTTGTTTTTGGAAAAATGGAAGACGACTTTCTTTATTCTTTAACTGTCCCTGATGTAGGAGTAGTACAAAACGAAATAGTAAATTTTGCTACAGAGAAATTAATTATTTACCTTCATACTGTGCTACTTTACACTTGCAATATTTGATATACGTATTTACAGATTTAAGAATTTTTAACAAATAAACTCTAAGGATTTGAAATAACTCTCGAGGTTTTCAAAATAAAATGGATTGCAACTAATTACCCCCTGTTAGCCCGTGAAGTAGCTGCTGGGAGTTGTTAGTTGAATTTCTTTGCACCAAACAAAGCCCTTATGCTTCTGTTCGTGATACAGCCTTGGCATCCACTGCATTGCAAGGATCTTGCATTTTCGTTTTCTTCCTACAGGCGATTAATTGGCCTCCCCATGGAGTGCGGGTATTCCTTCGAAAAGGAAACAGCTGAAATGTGGAGGAGCATTGAGCAAGGAATTTGAGCTCCACGCAAATAGATTTCTGTTGAGCACGGATACATGAAGTGTTTTCTTTCCTCTCAGCTGCCTGGGTTTCAATCTGCGTGAGTGAGGCCCTCCACAATAACACAAGAACTCCTTTCCATTGTGAAAGTATATTGATTCGACTCGTGGTGTAATCATCGCCGGCAGACCTTGGGCCTTGTGCGGCTCACGTGCGGATGTCCCGTGAGCTCTGGGGGACACACCCCCACACGTTCTGGTCTATCCAAATGTCTTTACACGAAGGTCAAATCGCTGTGCTTTGTGTCCGAATATGTTGTCGTGCAAATTTACATCTCTCTGCACAATGCAGAACAAATCAAGCGTTTTAATCGTAATCATCATCATCATCATCAGCCGCAGCAGCAGAAGAAGAATAGAATAGAAGGGACCAATATCTGTTTATTTATTAGAAGTACAAAAGAAAGTGCCAGCAATCATAATAAACCGGAAATGGGTCATAAACTCATAAAATGGATTAGCTTTTGTTTTGGTTTACAACCCCCAAGACGCGCCAGATGTTTCCTGGCGGAGCGCTTATAGAAAAGTGAAATCATAGTATATCTTAACGAAGAAAAGAGATGCATTTTCGGATTCAGCGCACATCAAACCATAAGGGACACATTGTTTCTTGTTGTTCAGTGTTACCAATCCGAGCCCGACCATAAACCAAAGACTAGCAGATAAACCAGAGGCCAGAGATCACAGGAATCAGGAACAGCTGCAAGAGATATCAGTCCAGTGGGAGCCTAAAGGCTCATTCACAATGAAAATTAAACATAACGTAAGCGTTAACTTAAGAATATAAAAGTTGCGGTAAAATCAAGAAGTCATACCATCATTCACGATGGGAACATAAACATAACAGCAAACATACTTGGTAACCATGGAAACATAACAACGACGCCATTTCCTTATATTCTGTCGTATACTTCAGCGCTCCACGATTGTGTTCTGTTTGCAAATCACGTAAGCACAAGCATGAAAGTTTGGAGTTTGCAAACTTTCATGTTAACATCTTACGGTAATGTTTATGTCAATGGTTATGTGAATCATTGTGAATGATCGCATTTGGTAGCCTGGGCGCAAACTTCTGTGTTTATGTTAGGTTATGTTTAATTTTCATTGTGAATGGCCCTTCAGAATGAGTAATCCATCAGTCCGTCAGTGCTCTGTAGAGATGAGACAAATGCCGTTACGAAATACGAAGCTGAACTAAACAATAACTTACGGTACAGGTAGTCTACTGTCCTGGATGGATGCCGAGTGGACATCTAATTCTGCATGAATTATTATTATTTATTTAATCAGTATATAATCACGAATATAGACATGTAACGTTTGTCTTTATTCATGAACAAAGGGCCTTTAACATGCAGCACCCAAATGTAGTATTTGAGTATGGCTGCACTGCCTCTGCTTGTCAACAGGGCGACTGCGACTGCGCATCGTAATCGTCTTACGCGCCCAAAAAACCCAAAAGCCATCCAATAACGCTAGATCTTTTCTGTAATTGCACTGGACGACAAAATTTTATATAAAAGTCATGCCCCGGTCCCGGATTAGTTTACGTATTTCTTATAAATATAAGGATGTTGAATATGAAATGACAATTAAATAAGAAATTGGCTACGGCTTGTCAAAGATCTTCAGCAGTTCCTTACACAATACCTATAGAGTAATACTGTACTGCATGTAGTAGTAGTAGTAGTAGTAGTAGTAGTAGTAGTAGTAGTAGTAGTAGTAGTAGTAGTAGTAGGTTTATTTTGCCTGGCAGAGATAAGGTCATGAGGCCTTCTCTTCCACTCAACCAGGTTTCAATAATATACATGAAGTACAAAATTGGATTACGAAACAACACAAAAGAAAATATCTTAGAAATTACATAAAATATAGTAGAAAATTACAATATTCAAGATCAGTTAGGCCTACATAATATAAAATTACAAATAGTCAAGATCGGTTACATAATATATAAAATAAAGTAGAAAATTACACATAATCAAAATCAGTTACATAACATAAGGGGAATATACACACTCACACACACACACACAATTTATAAGACCTAAAATGCTCGAGATAAATTCGACGATTAATTCACTTGAGATATATTATACAGTTAATACACTAATAGGAGAATACATGTGGGTTATAAGACATAAAATGTTGATAAGCAAAGTCGTAGTAAATGGCATACAAATACAGGGACATCACTTTATTTTTACCAACATTTTTAACATTAACCTGGCTATACTCGGAAACACTGTTACCCCCTTCCATTACAGGAGTTTGATGTTACTAGTGCAATATGTAAACAAATCATTTTACTAGGTATAGGTGGAGAGAAAAGTAGTGTATCCATTTATGTTGTAGGGAAATACGATATTACGATTTTCAGTTTGATGATCACTTTTACGGAATTTATCAAAATACAGCAGAGTAGTAACATTTTTTTTCAAAAACTCAACTTTTCAGGCGGCTATGTTCGTTATGTAATGTCTACTTTATGTAGCATTTTAATTATCGATGTTAACATACAATATAGAGAGTGCATTTAAATTGAGGGGCTCATAAGTAAAAGGCTGTAAGTGCACTTAAGTTACTTTTGAGAAAATGGGGTTTAAATATTTAAGCTTTCGTAAAATCGGTGAAATTTTTATTTAAATTTTAATGTGTGATGCGATTAAAATATCCCTTTGCCACTAAAATTTTAGATACTTTTGCTTACACTGGATGCACTTAACTCATGTTATTACAAATATCAGTAGCATTCCTTTGCTTCTAGCCACCTCAATTCAAAATAAGCTAATCTGAATTTTTAAACAAGTTGCTGAAAATGGTTGCCGTTCATTACAATGCAGGCTTCAATTCTTTACGCATATTATTAAAAACATTTTGAAGCATATTCTCTGAAATTGAATTTATCGTTTCTTGAATATAATTTTTAGTACGATATTATTAATATAGGTTTTTTCTTCTACAGAAAACGCAATCATATTTATGAAACACACTATACACTGCAGTGTTTACTTCACTGCTTGAAGACTTCGAATGCAACAGCGGCCGTAAGTTTGTGTGTCTGACTAGAGCAAGGACATTAGTGAAGGGGTGGGAGTGAAGTACATTCAGAAATGCAGGTACAATAAAAATGTAAGTAAAAATAAAATGATGTCCCTGTACAAATGATTAAGTAATATATCAAGATAATAGATAAAAAAAATAAGAAGAGAGAGGGGAAAAAATAACATGTAAAACATGTAAAGGCGGCACAGCGGATAGTTGGAAAATGTAAACAACGTCATATGCTCTTTACCTCCCCGTGTGGTTGGCCGGTAAAGGGAGGGAATAGAACCTTCCATTGTGCTGGTGACCGTTCGCTCCGACATCGCTGTATAGTTAGTTGCTAAGGATCATCTCCAGCGAGCTTGTGACAGTATACCAACTTGCACGTTTCTTGGCATCGTTTTTCTATCGTTGCAAATTCGTGATGCGAAATTCTCCTTCCCGTCCCTATCAATGCGGTAGCTGTCATATCTAAGTGTGCTGTATATGTAAGGACGAGTTCGTGTCACAGAGGCCTATCCTGGACAAGTTCCGTGCACACATTTCTGAGGAGTTTAATTATACCAGAGTAAACTTGTCCCAATTTGTTTCTTATAATCCTATAGCGGGTTGTCCTGCACAGCCTACATGTTGTGTCCTGAATCCTATTTTTTTTTCATTATAACGAAATATTTCATCATAACTAAGAACTGTTGAGATTATCTATTACCTCATTATAGAGCAAGGGGGAACAGGTCTGTGGTGATGAGAATAAGCCTCACCAGTGATTGAAGTGCTCGACGCACCCTCATCACAGCCCGTAGACTGCATCACCTGGCAAATCGCGTGTGTTGGTATCTCTGCTTGCAGTTAGTCTAACCTTTGCGTGGCAGACGAATGAAAAAATGTATATAGTGCAGTACTGATGTTTAATGTGGCAGGCTAATCGCGGGGAAACCAGCAGCTGCCGTTACAACCTGTCCGAGTTCTGTTTTCGAGCCTTGTAAATAAAATGCTTAAGCACTTCGTGCCAACGAGCGCCAATTAGAACTAGACGTGCCTATAAAAACTAAAAGACCAATCCGTTGCTATGGCAGCAGGATACAGATGTTATTGCGCGGTATGTATGTACATTATACATTGTATACGTAATTCCGTTGATGACGCAAAATTGTAAGGAATCACTAGCACGTATGACGATGCGATGTCTCATTCAATTAGATATTAAGTCAAGAAGGTTGCAAGAATACTAAGATCTTCAGAATTTTTACTTCTATGGTTCTAAACATAAAAGTTTAATAAAATATAATCAATAAATGACGATCGTTTGTCATGATCCACGAAGTTTATATCTTTAATGTCTGCTGTAACGATCGTGTCAGTTGCCATGGAGTCACTTACAGGGGACATTTTGTAGAATGTAACAAGTGAGCATCTATCTACAGCGAGATAATAATATTACAAGCTCAATCAAAACTTCTACCACGGCCATTTAATTCTTTAGACAAATACCAACTGTTCAGTATAAACGGCATTCAATTCTTTAAAATGCTGTAATTAAGAGGCTGTGACAGTCACGGACAGTTAGCTTCGAACCAAACTTTCTAGTATTACAACAATAAGCCTATTTCACAAATGTATCTCATCTTTTGCCCTTTCATTATAATATAGGAGTTGCGCTCAAATTGACTCACACACAAGCTATAAAGATTGTTTAAGAGCAAAGTTACAGTTTCAGGTGAAGAGTCTGTTATTCTCACTGACCCATTAGTCAATTAGTGATCCTGGCTGCGGTTAACTATGGACCGTTTACTTCTAAACGTTATGAAATGTAAAGACTCATTGTTGGGCAGTGTTTCAATGGGTGGAAAAGTAACACTTTTTGGTGGGGACTTCAGGCAGGTCGGGCCAATAAGTACGAGTAGTTTTGATGGCGAGTAAAGTTCAAATCCTTGAATCCTTCTTTCAGAAGAGCAAAATTTGGAACTACTGTAGTACTCTTCATTTGACTCAAAATATGGGTGCCGATGTCACCGTTTAACTGCATGGCCTTCCCCTGTTACCAGCACCGATTACTACGAACAGGAGCTCAGTTCCCACAACATTTAGAAAAATAGCACAATTCTCCAACACAAACATGTTCCTGTTTGTTTAATTTAAAGCAGAATACACACCTCGTCATTACGACTTTAACAGTATCGGCATTTCTAAGAATTATGGCAAGAAAAGGTACTTCATCCTCTTTTCCCCCCACTATTTTAATAGGCTCAGACAAAAGCAAGACAAGGAGAGAAGAAAATATGCCAACTTAGCCTTAGCCTTGTGAGGGCTTCGGAAAATGGTTGCATACGTAGAATCGGTTTTAGACGTGCCGACTCTAGTATAACGTGTGCGCATCTTCTTGAACTGACGCCTCAGATTTATTCAAACTCAGAAATTTCGTGCAGTTTCATAGGTCAACAAGTACACTTCATTCAATATATTTGTCCTACGGATTAAGAATTGAGTACAGGTGGACAATGTAACAGCGTTTCCCAACTTTCCTGACATTTCACAATCTTTAACCTTGATCTTCATGTCACGCGTAACCGCTTAGAAGAAAGAACATGTTTCAAATTGTCTCCCTATTAAGCAATTCTAGCTTATACATCTTGATTACACAACTTTTAACACTACGAGTATATCACTTAGGAAAATGAAGCTGAAACTAGTCAACTTACTTACTTACTGGCTTTTAAGGAACCCGGAGGTTCATTGCCGCCCTCACATAAGCCCGCCATTGGTCCCTATACTGAGCAAGATTAATCCAGTCTCTATCATCATATCTCACCTCCCTCAAATCCATTTTAATATTATCTTCCCATCTACGTCTCGGCCTCCCTAAAGGTCTTTTTCCCTCCGGCCTCCCAACTAACACTCTATATGCATTTCTGGATTCGCCCATACGTGCTACATGCCCTGTCCATCTCAAACGTCTGGATTTAATGTTCCTAATTATGTCAGGTGAAGAATACAATGCGTGCAGTTCTGTGTTGTGTAACTTTCTCCATTCTCCTGTAACTTCATCCCTCTTAGCCCCATATATGTTCCTAAGCACCTTATTCTCAAACACCCTAACCTATGTTCCTCTCTCAAAGTGAGAGTCCAAGTTTCACAACCATAAAGAACAACCGGTAACATAACTGTTTTATAAATTCTAATTTTCAGATTTTTTGACAGCAGACTGGATGATAAAAGCTGCTCAACCGAATAATAACAGGCATTTCCCATATTTATTCTGCGTTTAATTTCCTCCCGAGTATCATTTATATTTGTTACTGTTGCCAAGATATTTGAACTTCACACGAAAATTACACATATGCAAATTGAATCGGATCAGAATTAATGACAAATTTGGTCAGGAAATTTACTACAAGAAGGAATTTTCTCAAGTAATCATAAATCATATACAATAGAATATAAGTAGAATTTCCTACTTGCTACTTTGTGTCACCGGAAATGATAGAGAAGTCAGTATGTAGAAAAAAATAAAATGGGCAGTCCACAGACATAAGGAAGCCGTGCAAACATGAACCGTTCACCCTGACATCATATTGATGAATTTCGCAGCCAATAACAAATATTTCAATTTATGGGCATAATATGACAATTTAGATTAGGTCAATAAAGTTCTCACTGTCAGAAAATGATATTCGTCAGCGCATATTTCTTAAGCACTATCAATGTTAGGTTGGGTAAAGTAAATATGGCGCTTGTTTTTGAATCAGTATTGAGACAGGAATCTAAGGTTAAACACTTACAGCTTACTTTTAGAGGATAATGAAAACGCTGGGTGAGTAACATACATCAAGCTATCAAGGCTACAGGTTAGGAAAGGAGCGTTGAAAGCAACGATTTAATGGGACTGATAATTATCCAGAAATAATTTATGGAACGAACTTATATGCCAGAAAATTATACGTAGAAATTTCCTTCTCACTTCACTAGTTGTGAGTGAATCGATTTATAATTAATGTCAGGTAAATATTTCCGGAGACCTCTCGTTTCTACTGCAATAAAAGATAAAGAAAAAAAATTAATAAATATATTTTGAGTATTGACAAATCCGCCATGAGCTTACGAGAAAAGACTGATAAAGACGAATAGACGAACAATAAGATGGCATGACAAAATCACTTTTTGAATGTCAGATATGTTGCCAACGTGCGTTGGTAATAATCTTGAAACAATTTGCCTGAAATCACAGTAATACTAGTTTGATGTTAGTTCAACCTCGTCTTGCATTCGACTCGACAGTCAGAAGTCCCATCGAATGTCCTTTGACTTGCAACAGGTATGAAGCAATGACTGCAGTAATTCTGCCCTCCTAAATCGTGTTACAACGGTAAAGGTATATTTCTGAGGCAGCTTCGAAATTACACTTGGAAATTTAATTATCTCCATTGGAATTGATGTGTGTGCTATCGATCTAAGATTCAGTTCAAAATCAGTAGCATACACTCAGATACAATTCAACCTACATCAAGCACAATCATTGTTTGAATCTGCCACAGGCACTATCTGGACAAATGCTTGAACAGGACGTCATCCTATGTTAATACCTGAAACGTGACGAGTTCATACCCCGCCGACTCGTCACCTTGAGCGAGGCACGTGAGAGGCGCTGAGTCCACTTGAACGCGACAAGAAACTATGCAGTCGAAAAATGCCCTTTTGATAATTATGTTATTGACTTTGACCATACGAAGAAGCCAACTAACAAGGGAAGGGTTTCGGCTCGAACAGGAATTTTTCGTTAAAAATTTGTACATAGGCTTGCCTCACAAAGGTGATGAAGACCGTAAAAGCATTCATTTGTGTAACTCTCCGTTTGGTTGGTATTGGTCAATGCACTTCTTTAAAAATGTGCATGAGGATTCTCTATAAAATGCATGAAACAGCATGGAGCAGAGCAATAAGCACAACACGCAGAAGCAACACCTGAACAATATTCTGAACCACACTCCAGTGCTGAACAATCAAATGCCACCTGAATTACATTTTTGAAGTCCGAGACTTGTTCAGGATTCACGTAACCAGCTGCCTGCCAGGAATACTGAAGCATAGGGCGGTATACTGGAGCAGACAACTGGTTATGAACAGGGAAAGGATTTATATGTAAATACATATTTACTTATAAAGCTAATATAATTTATATTTTGCATTATCTTTATGTTTCACAATGTGTAGGGTTGAAAAATCCTACTTTTATTTTCCATATTTTTCCATATTTTAGAGTTTAGTACATATTTTCGTTAATTTCCATATATTTTCCATATTTCATATAAAACAGTCCATATTATATTAGGTTTAACAATAAAACAAAACAAAATTCCATTAACTTTTAAAAATACATTTCAACAATAGAGATTTAAACACATGTTCAGTAATCCCTTTAACATCAGAGTTATTTGAAAATTAGCAGTCCTATCAACAATGGGAAAGTAAGTTACAAAACTGTATTAATTTAATTTAAAATTTTTAACAGACTTCAGTTGTGCAGCTCAACAGTTAAATGCCAGTCAGAGTACACATAGGTTCAGTTTTGTAAATCATACTATAAAGACGGTAAATATGCCAAAAGTACGTCATTCAGTCAATTTAAAATCAAAACTAACAAGTTACATTTCAGAATTTAAAGAAGATGGTTTATCAACTGACAATAAAATATTATTTTGTAATTTGTGTCAGTGTGCAGTATCATCTACACAAAAGTTCCTGGTGCAACAACACATTACAACTAGTAAACATCAGGCCAACAAACAACTAAATTCCAAGCAGAGACAATTGTTTTTAACACAACCAACAACATCGAATGTAAGATCTGAGTTTAACATCGACCTGTGCCGTTCTCTCATCTCTGCTGATATTCCTCTCTACAAACTAAAGAATAAGGTCTTCAGGGAATTCCTTGAAAAATATACTCAACATACAATCCCGGATGAGTCAACACTTAGGAAGACGTATGCTCCATCCATCTACGATGAGACAATACAGAAGATAAGAGATGAAATTAAAGATAGTTCAATTTGGGTTTCCATTGATGAGACTCCCGACAAAGAAGGTAGACTTGTTGGTAATGTAGTTATCGGTTTGTTAAGTGAACAATATTCTGAACGAATTCTTTTACATTGTGATGTTCTAGAAAAGTGCAATAACAAAACTATAGTTAAACTGTTCAACGAAGCTATGGGTATCCTGTGGCCAAAGGGTATTATGTACGATAATGTGTTATTCTTTATTAGCGATGCTGCCCCTTATATGGTCAAAGCTGGACAAGCATTATCTGTTGTATATCCTAAATTGACTCATTTTACTTGTGTGGCGCATGCATTTCATCGTGTGGCAGAAGTGGTCAGAGACAATTTCCCTAAAGTAGATTTGTTGATTTCATCAGTGAAAAAAGTATTTCTCAAAGCTCCCAGTAGAGTTAACGTGTTGAAAGAAATGTACCCTGAAATTCCATTGCCACCAAAGCCAATTTTAACTAGATGGGGTACATGGCTAGAAGCAGTTGAATATTATGCCGAACATATAGACTCTATTAACAATGTTCTCCTTGCATTGGACTCTGAAGATGCAGTCTCAATTGATACTGCGAAAACAGTTACCTGTGACATAAGTGTGAAGAATGACTTAGCTCACATTCAGCATACATTTTCATGCATCATAAAAACGCTCAAAAGTCTCCAAAATAGGCACCTTTCACTATCTGAAAGTTTTGAAATTATAAATAGTACTGTGGAACAACTGAATCGTGGTAGAGGTAAAGTTGCAGATGCAGTAAGAGCTAAGGTGGACACTGCACTTTCAAAAAACCCTGGATATGAAGAACTACAAAAGGTTGTTGCTGTGATGAGTGGTGAATCAACAGTGAAGATTAACTTGGACTTATCCCCAGCAGACATTGTGAAATTGAATTATGTACCAGTTACTTCTTGTGACGTCGAACGCTCTTTTAGTCAGTATAAATCTATCCTCAGAGACAATAGAAGAAGATTCACTTTTCAGCACTTGAAAGAAATGTTTGTAACCTATTGTTATGGTAACAGACAATAAAAATTGTGTTTTGTTGAAACTACATTGGAAGATAAGGTACGTCCATTATATTTTTTGTTTAGTTTGATTAAAATGTACCAATATTTAACGTACATAGTCATTTTTTTATAATTTTAAGTCCATATTTAATTCCATATTTTGGTAAAAATCCATATTTAATTCCATATTTTGGTAAAAATAACTACATATATATTTACATATTTCATATATTTTTAGTCCATATAAATCCGTTCCCTGGTTATGAATAACAGAGTGCATTTTCATTATAAACACTCGATTTTCCAAGTTAAGTTCTGGATTCTTAGCAATAGTTCTTAGGATTGTAATCTGTTTTCCTCCGAGCATATATTTTGTATTGTCTAAGGAAATAGATATCTGGAGGTTGGAAATATTTAGTTTTTTTTTTTTCAGGTGGAATGATCATACATTCCATATCTTAACCTTGAAATGATTAATTTATTAAGGTTGTGTCGTTGTGCACATTCAATGACTCACACAACAGTGTGCAATTTTGATTGGCTGCAATATTTTCTGACAGAACGTTGGAGAAAAATGTTCTTAAATGGGCTCTAGAGATTTTAAAACTTGCACTAGCTTCTAGGCTAGGCTAGGCTTACGGGCAAGGTCCCATCCCCTTAACTTGTGCAGTGCTCTCCCACCCCTCAACTTGTACAGTGCTCTAACAGACAAACCACACATTACACAAACGAATGCTTTTGGGAGCTTTACAGAGATGTAAAGATGGACCTGTATACAAATTTTGGATACGAAATTCCTGTTCGAGCCGAAACCCTTTCCTTGTAAGAGTATTAAAAGCAGATATTTGTTCAATATTGTATTCTGGTGATCGGACGATTCTCATATTTGAAGGTGTTTCAGAAAGAGGTAACGTATGACCTGAGAATGACTCCTACGTATAGTCTATGGAGTCACTAACAACATTTTGACTTTCCATAGAAGTGATCTAACATTATACTCGTAAAAAGTAACAAGATGTTTAATTTCATTCACATTAATGGTCAATAATGATACGGCACCTCTGATATAGACAGAAAAAATGGCCGCTGTCCTGCAGCGAGAATTTGTCTGGGTCACACGACTAAGGAAAGGATGTTTATTTTGCACCTAATTTACTCCTTGAATATATGTTCGTTATAGATTACTCTTAACACTTGACCTATGCAGGGACAGAAAAAGCAACAAAAAAACAAAACAAAGGAAAAACAGAGCGGAATCAACACCGACCTCTTCCGAAAAGGACTTAGCGTATGGCAACCGGTCATTTTTTTTGTCTAAGACTGTACAATGGGGGACATAATAATTGAGCGCCTCGAGTTTTTTCTAAGTCAAAGAATGCCACACTACGCATGCTGCGAGCCGAAAGTTTTCGGTATTATGTTGACGAAATATTCGCTTCATACCTACGCTGGGAAGGAATTAAAACTATAGCCTCTTATGAACCACGCTGTAGATCTTGAAACAATTATTATGTCCCTCACTGTACATCTATCATCGGGCAGTACATCTCACTTGACGATATGTGTCAGAGGAAGAACAACTGTTTGTATGCATCTGAAGTCTGATTAGTGTAATATGTAACTAGTCAACGATGTGTGCAATGGAGGGGGAAAGGAACTGGCCACTCTACGCCGTTATCTTCTGCCTTAGTTGCCTCATGAGTGACGCCTTGTTGATACCATTTATGAGGTCCAAACTGTCTTCGGACAGTTGACTAGACAACAAACAATGATAGAATAATTCATCATTTGAGTACTCCTCATGTATTCACTCGTATAGTTCATATAGAAAAGAGCACGATTTCCAAACCCTGACGAGGCAAGGCAGGAATATTTTTCTCGCCTGCAGTGGGTATGGGACGTAGTCAGTCTTGTTTCGTTTTGATTCTTCTTTTAAATATCAAGGTGATGAAAGCGGTGACCTCTGTGTGTTGGTTGATCTTCATGGCGTGGATGCAGTATGCCGTGTCTTTTGAAATACTAATGGATTACAGAATATGACGACGAGAATGGAACAAGAGTGAAGACAGTGTCCCAGGATTATGTGAAAAATAGATCCAGCACGTGGTTATCGTACCGCGGCCTTTTGTGAGAACCTGTCAACTCACAGTCATATAAAACTGATCCAGTTCCTAATTGAATAGAAAGATGCAGAAAGGGCACATCCAACAATATTAAAATTCTTTGATGTGCACTTTCGCATCTTTCTATTCAATTGTTTCCATCTCTTTTTCCTCTGAAATGTATGTAGATGTCTCATAATGAGTAGCCAAAATTCGAAGTGCATTTTCATAGAGATAATAAGACGTAAATAAATCCTTGTCCTTAAGCATTAATTTATAACTATTTAATTTCAACTGTCATTTTCACATTTCCAGTACTATTTATTGTAACTCTGGTAACCATTTTATTTCCCTGTCCTCTTTACAAATAGTTTTTTTTTTTTTTTTAATTTGATGAACATGATGTGTGGGTCCGATAAGCTCTTTTGCAATAATTGAATAGGCATGTCTGTCAAATTGCTTATCAAAATGAAAATGTTGTAATATTTTACTAATTATATCATTGTGAATTTGACAAGCAATTTGACGTACATACCTATTCAATTATCGCAAGTAATTTTTAGATAGAGTTGCGTATTTAGTCCCTGCAAACTCTCAGCATTCACAGCCCTCTAAACTACCTATCCTGCAACTAGGGTCCTCGAACTGCTTGTGGTCGTAGCTTAGTTATTTGCAATGTACAATTAGGATATAATTTTATCAGAATTAGTTATATATTGTCAATATTTCATTTAAAATGTATGAATGATCAATTTATAATTTTGAAGCATTTGTGTAAGGTTTAATGAGGATTAATTGAGAAACAGTAGTAGCATAATAATTCTTTAGAATTGTCTCTAATTTTCAAACAGTTTGAGAAAAGCTCTCTAGTATTTTTTTCTTTATCTCGGATTTCAATGAAGTCCATTCGCTGCATGTCATGGCCTTCTGCAATCAGTCGGGTAATGATATCTAAGTTATTAATAAACACAGTAATTCAAGTTTCGGAACTTCATTTCCTGCCAAGGCGATTCATATTTGAGCGAGAAAACTAGGTATGATTCATAACTGACAAGAAAACAAAGTTTTCAGCTTCATGTTGTAGATCTACGTACCTCAGTTCATTAATAAGCTTTAATTCTATCCGCAGACCGGCATTGGTCAGTTTTCTGTGGATATCACAATAATTGTGCGACCTCTTACGTACATGATTATTCATAATGTCATAAGTTTTCAGTATTTGCATCTAAGAGAACCAACGACTCAGTTATGAAGTGCTCGGCGTTAAGACGCAACAGTAACACTGCCGGCCAACTTAGCTAAGTCTGCACATGCTTAATGAGTGGAAAATTTAGCATCTGAAAAAAGTTTGCTCCCTCCGCCACTAATCCACTCCCACGTTACGCTGCCCCAGTTGCCGCTATCGGGGCCAACCAAAGCCTTCACCCTCTCGCAATAACTTCATTCAAATTGCCTCACTCAGTATCTCTGGTTCGGAATTTATGTAATTTAATTTTGGCTCCGATCCTGGCCGTAACAATGTCAGTCTCCAGGGAGGGGCTGCTACCGTGTGTTTATTTGCTTGCGAGCCATGGTTCACGGCCACTCGGTGAATGTGTGACGGCCACGTTCCAATCACAGCTCCATCGAGGAACGCGCAAATTATATCGTATTGTTTTGAAATCGGCTTTGTCCTGTCGACAACAAACCAGGTCGCAATTTAAAGTTGTCAGGTGACGATTTGGATCGGAGTTACTCGGGCATAGCAGTACTATCTGCTCTATGCACAAATTCTTCGTCATTATCTTGAGTTGCATCACGTTCTGTGCAAAGCTTCAGAGTATCGGGATGCTGCAGAAAGATGCGCAGTATTCCCGGATATGGCGGAACTACACATTTTAGCAACTCACATACCTAAGAAATTGTTTTGAGTTCGTCTGTCTGTTTGCGCACAGATATTTCTTCTAAATTATTCAAAGGATTATATTCATATTCAGTATAACCGGGCAAATGCACATAGTTTGAATTGAAAAGCTTTTCATTAAAGCAATAAGTATGTATAATTTCGAGGGAAAAATTGTTCCGGAGCCGGGTATCGAACCCGGGACCTTTGGTTTAACGTACCAACGCTCTACCACTGAGCTACCCGGGAACTCTAACCGACACCGATCCAATTTTTCCCGCTATATCCACAGACCTCAAAGTGGGCTGACAACCGTCAAGCAACCAACTTCGAGTGCACACTAACTCCGTGTGACTTAAATTGTGGTTTTCTGTTAACGAACAGTGACGTGTATTATGCAAATCAAGATTTCAGGTAACTCCCTGTAAAGTTGATTTGAATAATTTCGAGGGAAAAATTGTTCCGGACCTTTGGTTTAACGTACCAACGCTCTATCACTGAGCTACCCGGGAACTCTAACCGACACCGATCCAATTTTTCCCTCTATATCCACAGACCTCAAAGTGGGCTGACAACCGTCAAGCAACCAACTTCGAGTGCACATTAACTCCGTGTGACTTAAATTGTGGTTTTCTGTTAACGAACAGTGACGTGTATTATGCAAATCAAGATTTCAGGTAACTCCCTGTAAAGTTGATTTGAATAATTTCGAGGGAAAAATTGTTCCGGAGCCGGGTATCGAGCCCGGGACCTTTGGTTTAACGTACCAACGCTCTACCACTGAGCTACCCGGGAACTCTAACCGACACCGATCCAATTTTTCCCTCTATATCCACAGACCTCAAAGTGGGCTGACAACCGTCAAGCAACCAACTTCGAGTGCACACTAACTCCGTGTGACTTAAATTGTGGTTTTCTGTTAACGAACAGTGACGTGTATTATGCAAATCAAGATTTCAGGTAACTCCCTGTAAAGTTGATTTGAATAATTTCGAGGGAAAAATTGTTCCGGAGCCGGGTATCGAACCCGGGACCTTTGGTTTAACGTACCAACGCTCTACCACTGATTTGCGCAATAAGTATGTAGTTATATTTACTTGTGAGTCCGCCGAGTTAGCTCTGTGATAGCGCGTCTGCTTCCAGACTAACCGACCCGGGTTCGAATCCCGGCAGGGTTAGAAATTTTCATGTGAAATTTCTACCTCGGGACTGGGAGAGATGGCGGTGCACAACTTCTAATCACTAGATTGTTCACCAATATGGCTGGGTTAAATCTCAAATCTCTCCGCTGTGCATATGAAGGGAAGGCATATGTCACTGTTGATAGTGATTCGTCCATCGGACGGGGACGTTAAGTCTGGCGGCCTCTTGATGCTATTAGATAGGAATACGCTACGTGCCGGCACCGGGTTTCCCCTTCTCCCTTCCTCATCTTCTTGATCATCATCATCACTCATTCCAAACACTGCACTTACATTAACACTTACACATAACTCACCTTAGTACACGACATAACTCTCCACAGATACACGTCATGTATAGCGTGGTCCGCCGAAGTGGTGTGCAACTATAAAAGTGAGTCACAGTTCTGCCATCTATCCGCAATATGCGAAACTCGAATCACATAAAGTGAAGTGGGTAGGCATTGGATACATACAGTACGTATTTACTTATGAATTTATCAGTCACATTTAACTTTAAAGTGCATTTTTGTCAGTTTAGTATAATGTGGGTTCGTTCCTTTCTGCAAAATTTGATTCAATTTTTAAGATGTTTTTGTTATTAAAGAAAGTATCATTCACAATTTAATTAAGACTACGCAAACGTTTAGAAAAAATTACATAAAATTAGTAACTTATAGCATATAACTTATGTCCTATACATAGAACATTGGGATCATACGTACAACATTTAATGCCGTTGTTAATCCTTCTATGTGGCTCAGTGGGTAACGGTTCTAGCTACAAATTAAGCGCACCGGGGTTCGTATTCTTTTAGCCATTTCTTTCTCTTTCATTGATAATGTTACAAGTTTTTTTTTTAGTTGGTTATTCGGCGCTGGATCCTGAAATGTAGTGAGGGGTCAATATTTTCATTTAGCCTAGATTGCACTGTGAATGTTACCAGTTCGGAATAGAGGCGAGATTTCAAAAAGGTATGAAATGGATAAGACTTGATACATTGCCCTGAACTCTTCTCATGGAATAGATTATCTGCATCTTAATTTATAAAACTTGTAGTGTGTGATGGTGTCCACTTACAGTAAACGTTTATAAATTTAGTTACGTTGTATATTTGTTTCAGTATGTTTGTTTTATCTAGGTGTATAACCGACTGCTGCATTCAATTATTCATATTAATTAAAATTTGCATATTTTATATGTGCATACATTCACCTAATGATTTAAGAACTCAACCTGCCGCTAATACTTCTGCATTAAAATAGAATGCGCAATCAGAATTCTTTATTTTGACTTATGTATTTTGCTTTTGTACTTTCAATAAAATTTCACTTACGAATTTCCATCTTCATACTTACTACCAAAATTGTATTCTTCAATTGTATCTTCAGTTTGTTCAGTTAACTGTTTGAACCTCATAAGTGACACCAATAAGGCATCACTTATGAGAACTAAGACAGGAGATAATGAGGTAGGGTGGTCAGTCTCTTTCCCCCTCCATTGTATACATCGCCGACTAGCTACATATCACACTAGTCAGACTTCAGATGTATATAAACAATTCCTCTGACACATCGTCAAGTGAGATGTACTGCCTGATAACAGATGTACATATCAGCCAGAACCTTCAATTATAGCTACTTGCATTATTTACAATGTTAATTTATTTCAATATATTGAATCCGTTTGTGGTTTTGCTATCAGGAATAGTTTGCATATACGAAGTGTTTTCGTATGTCCACCTAATTAATATAAGTGCCAAAAAGAAACAAAAACTTAGGGCAATCCCAACCAGAAGAATGAAAAAAGTCCCTCGTTAGATTATTATATATAATTAATTGATTACAGGTTAGTCTAATGGTGACGTAGACAAAGAGAGCGTGGATGGTATGCAGGCGAACTGCGCGGCCTTGGGGAACTAACTGCAAACATCCGCGTGCACAGTAAGCCACTCCTCGAGTCACGTGGGCCCCGGTGGCACGTGAAACACAATGCGCTGAGTCAGAAAGGTCTGTGCAGGAATTGAACCGAGAGTGTCGGCACAGAGGTCAACATTTCCCACAACCAAGAAATCCGACCCAAAAATTAAACCAGCTGAAACGTAATTTGGAATTCCCTAAAGTAAGTTCATCACGAACTTCACCGATGGGGTGGATAATATCAGAGCATGAAGATTTTCCTCAGGGATCTCCCCTTTTCCGGACTGTACAACACTCTCCATTCCCCCGTACATTATCTCTCATTTCACGTCTTTTCGTTTCATCGCTGCACAACGTAGCATGACAGCAAGTGATCCAAATGCGGAGGTTGTAATGCAGCGTTGTCTCTGTGAATAGTGCACTGCTCTTGGCCGGATAGCGGATCTGTTTTGAGACTCGCAGCTGCATATTTAGCTGATTTTCTCAGCTGAAGAATGTAACTCTAGGTAGGCCTGTAATGAATCTTAAAAGTTTGTTTTGGACAATGAATCTTAAAAGTTTGTCCAAAACAAATTTTTAAGATTCATTACAGGCCTACCTAGAGTTACACCAGTTAGACTGATTCATACAGAACTAGAAATTTGTACAATTCAAGAATTTATCTCACATCAAGCCTTCTGCACGTACACCAAGTCGTACAGCAGCAACAACCCACTAATTTCTTCCCTGGGTAACTACAACCCTGCTTTAGATAAGCACAAACGACCTAAGAGCTACTCCACCATCTAGCTCGGAACGACAACGTCCAAGACGAATAGCAACTTGAACTCTAGACAAACACTCGATTCTACGGACAGACATAAATCTATAAATGCACTAATAATGTAATTTCTCTGTTTCAGGGTCATCACGTTATTGGCTGCATAGATGCTTTTTATTCTTGGTAAATAATTAATATGTATTTTAATGTTGCAGTACTTTAAATGATGATTAAATGACAACCTCCCACCACAACATATTCATGACCCCATTGTAGCCAATTGGCTTGTCGTCAGCACGACACCTCATCCTGCTCAAGGTTTTTCCGTGGTTTCCCTTGAGTAATAAGACAAATGTCGGGATGAGCCCTAAAAGAAATGGGCCACGGACCACTTCCCTTCCCCACTCTTTCTCTTCTACTATCACAAAGAACTTGCTAATTTCTTAGATAACAACCCTGTATTATGATAATAGGGGAAAATAAATATACTGTAAGTTCACAGAGCTAACGGCTTCGAAGCTGGGTACCTGGTTCTAATGAAGTGCACTGGAAGCAATTTAAAACATGGAGGCATGAGACAGTTACTCTGCCTGCCATAAAAAATCCACTTCAATGAAATCCCCAAGGTAAAAAAAAAAATATATATATATTGGGAAATCTCAGCCCGTCTTGTAGTTATATTCGAGGTGTGAGTCCATTCTTAGTTTTCCCTAATTTCATCCAGTCTCACATTCCCCTCTCAGAATTCCGGTATGCCTGAAGTGTCGATGATTGCATGATGGAAAGTATAAAATACTTCGGTCCGACTTCTCCGCAGCTGAAAATAAAATGAAGATAACTTGCACTGAACAAAATACCATTCCCCAATAACCAAAATGTTACTTCTCATTACACAACGTAATTACATACCTACATACATTTACAAATTACAAAAAAAGAGAGCGAGAGAGGAAGAGAGAGAGTATTGTATTATTATATGTAATTTTTAAAAATACAAATAAAGTGCAGCTTTTCTGCAGTACCATAAGGAATGGTTTTACACGTTACATCGCTCGGTCTATCTACTTGTACAGAGTTAATTTTTAACACATCTTGATTACACAACTTTTAACACTGTATCACTTAGGAATATGTATGATAAGAACTTTCTTGTGTTAAATTTTACCGTACCTTGTTAACATGGTTCGGCCTATTTTCGGTCATCTTCGGAACTGGTCGTCGTTGGTCTTGGCGCCTCTTGTTTCCTGTGAGGGTGCGTTCGTAGTGTAGAGTCAAAGAATGTATGTGTTTTGAAATTGAGTTGTGTGTTGAGAATATCGTTGGGGTGTGTTTTCGTGTGTCTGTATATTTCATATCGTTCTAGTGTGTTGAGTTTCTGGCTTTTTGGTTGAATGTGCAGTATTTCCATGTCTGTGTTGATGTCTCTGTAGGTGTGGTTGGCATTTGTGATGTGTTCTGCATATGTCGAGGTGTTTTGTAATTTTGTTATGGCTGTGATGTGTTCTTTGTAACGTGTTTGAAATGATCTGCCTGTCTGTCCTATGTAGAAGTTGTTGCAGGTGTTACATTTGAGTTTGTATACGCCTGTGTGATTGTATTTGTTTGTTTGTGTTGTTTGTGTGTTGAGATGTTTTTGTAGAGTGTTATTTGTTCTGTATGCGATGTTGTAATTTAATTTAATTTGAATGAGGTTGCAATTTTCTGTGTGTTTTTGTTTTCGTATGTTAGTGTGATGTATTTTTTGTGTTCTTGTGTTTGTATTGTATTCTTCTGTTTTTTTTTTGTGGTTTTGTTTCGTCTTACGTATTATGTTGTCTATTATGTTGGGGTTGTATCCGTTTTCTTGTGCTATGTATTTGATTGTGTTTAGTTCTTCGTTGTAATCCTAGTAGTTCATTGGTATGTTGAGTAGTCTGTGTACCATTGTTCGGAATGCAGCTTGTTTGTGTTGTGTGGGGTGGTTGGATGTATTGTGTGTGTGTTGTTGTTGTTGTTGTGGTGGTGGGTTTTCTGTATACTTTGAATGTGTGTTTGTTGTCTACTTTTGTTATTGTGATGTCTAGAAAATTTATGGATTTGTTGTTTTCAATTTCTAATGTGTAGTGTAGCTTTGGGTGTATTTTGTTTATGTGTTGATGTAGGTTTTGGATCTGTCTTTTGTTTCCTTTGTATAGTATTACCATAACGAATAGAAAGAAGAAGTGTGCGCACTTCTATCTGTTCAGCATTGTCGACGGTGACCAAGAGAATTAGTGGCGCTGCGATCGGTATTGCTCAGTTGGAAGCGAATATCCATAAAAGAAGCAGTAGAGTTTTCGTTCATTTCGTTTGCTTTTTTAGTGTAATTAAGTGCGTTAAATACTTTAAGTGCCAATACACTAATCTGCAATTATTCGTACACGAGTGACAAGTGAGTAGCTCTCACGATTTATTTATTAAAGGACGAGATTATTATGTTTTTGTCGTGTTATATTTGAAGCAATGGCTTCGTGTTTTGTTCCGGGTTGTAGGGCGTGCGTGTTTCATTTGCTTATGCAAACAGAACAGACAATAAAAGAAAAATTGAGCGATGGAATGTGGGGCGACATATTTCACGAGTGCTTAGCCAGTATTACCTCAATTGTAATTCAGCCACCGGGAACAGGATGCTGCTTGGATCATGCCATGGATATCATACCGAAACTAATTTTTCACTATATGAAATGTCGGTTCTTCTTCCGGACGAAACAAATCCGACGAGAACTCCAAGCTCCGAGAGCCGCCAAATCATCTCGTAAATTCTCCAAAGTGTCGGACAAGTAACTGTTGGTGAGTACATATTACATGCCTACAAGTTGGCCTAAGTTAAGTTTTACATATTAAACTATTATTTGTTTTACAGTGTGGTGTATATGAATGTGTTTTTCTTTCAAATAGTCTTAATGTTGTAAGTACAATGCCAGTTACGTACGTATATGGAGCGAAAGGTAAACATTGCAACTTACGTTAAATGTATTTACGTACTTACACACGGAACAGACTGAGCGAACTCTGCACTAGCGCCGCGTGGTATCGGCCGTTTGAATTAACAGAGTGCGACCACTACTTCTTTCTATTCGTTATGGTATTACTATAGTATTACTTTGTAAACTGCTGTTTGGCACGAAGTGATTTGCTCCTCCGGAAATAAAGTAGGCCTAGCCTATGTATGTGAAACGTATATATATATATATATATATATATATATATATATATATAATTCAAATATTAACCACAAGGTACCTGCCGAAATCTTAATCTCATTGAAATATAAATGAAAGTCTGAAATCTCGTACTCTGATTTTAACAAGCCAATCATCATCAGAATGATCGACCTTAATTATTGCAGAACTTCCGCAGACGCACCATAGTCAAGGATTGTGACTATCTGAAGTGTTATTGAATGTTCACAGCGGAAAGTGTTGCGAGTATTCAATGGTTTTACCTCATTCCTTCTCACTGCAGACGAAGCGGTATGGAGAGTTGTGTCAGGGCCAAGTGACCCGGAACGATGACGTAATTGTGTTAGACTGGCCATAGCAGGAAGATTTGCACTTCCTATGTCACGTGGCACAAGGTCAGAGCATGTCCGCGTGGTGGAACGCGTACCATTGATTTGTATTCCAACAGTTCACATGTGAACGAAAGCAAGGACAGAGGACGGCATGCTGTGCGCCAGAAGCTACTCCGTCCTATTTGTCCAACGATCTGATTTCCAATTCTGCAAGGTCTTCAGACAATTTCGTCTACAGTAAGGTCTGAAAGTCTTGTCACCCCCTCCCTCCCTTGTTTGTACGTTGATGTGCATCCATTTTGAATATGTCATAGGGCCATTCCATCTCAAATCGACCGAAATATAGAGAAAATTGACCGTGCAATTTTTAAATACAATGAAACTTTTTCTGTCCGTTGAAAACTGTGATACAATGCTTTGTGCAAAGTTTGAGTCATCAGAACCTCATAGTGTTTAAATTTAAAATATTTAAATTTATCGTATTTTCATAAAAATTAGCAACTTTAAACTGTTGTGGCTCCGAAACCCTTTCACCCAATGATCAAAATCATGGTTTATTTTGATGCTGAGAAATTAAAGTTTATATTCACATATAAACAGATTTTCTTACTTTTTATGGAAATGGAGAAATTTAGATTTTTCTTCATTAAGACGCCTTTTCCCACGAAAAAATATTTTTAAAATATATGGTTAGATTCCACATTGAAAGTAGAAATAAACACATATTTTTTACTGGTGCACCGTTGATAAGAAAGTATTGAAAATATAAAATAAAGAAAATAAATAGTACGCGCGTGAACTAACCAGCTGACTGTGAGGCGGGAGCTAGTCGAGATAAGCAAGGCCAGGAGACATAAACACGTGATGTTTCGTCTAGTAGCGCATAGCTGGACTAGCTTTATTACAAGTTTTCATAAACACAGGAGTAAAATGACGCCCAACGTTCGCTTATCTTCATCTCTCGACCAGTTCGTGCGGTACAGCGCCGTTCAAGTCTAGGCGTGTGAATATAATTTATTTAATACCCTCGAAACTTATTGCCGAGTCCACACCTGTGGAGTAACGGTCAGCGCGTCTGGCCGTGAAACCAGGTGGCCCGGGTTCGAATCCCGGTCGGGGCAAGTTACCTGGTTGAGGTTTTTTCCGGGGTTTTCCCTCAACCCAATATGAGCAAATGCTGGGTAACTTTCGGTGCTGGACCCCGGATTCATTTCACCGTCATTATCACCTTCATCTCATTCAGACGCTAAATAACCTTAGATGTTGATACAGCGTCGTAAAATAACCTTATTGCCGAGCCACTATGCAAACGATGCCGAATCCCTCTTAATAATGCAAGGTTTTTTTATCAATATGTTTTACATTTTTACAAATGGGCAAAAAGCCTAAAAGCAAGTAAAATCAGATTATCTGTCTCTCTGTGTACAATAAAAATAAGGATTACTTCTTATCATAACCTACCAAATGTCAGCTTCAAAATGAGCTCCCGTTCAATGTTCTGCAGTAAACGGTTCCAGAGTTCTGAGCGCTGAAATAGGCTTGTCTTTATAAAATACACTAAATTTGTCGCTCAATAATACGAAAACCATTTGACTTTCGATAGTATATTTTTGAAAATGCACTCCCCTCATCACCTTGTATAAATAAGGAAAAAATTAGAGTATTAAAAAATGCGAGGTTTTTTACTGATCGATTTCATATGGAATAGCCCCATAGCAGATGTGTGACAATGGTTGATGCTTTACGTTTCAACTTTAGTGGTCCAGAACATCATTATGGGCACCATCATTGCCGCGGCACAAAATGATGCGGCGCCATGTCCTGTGTGAAATTTTCCGCAGCAAAGGCGGTGTGATTTCCCTGTGGAGAATAATTAAGCAGCATGTCTCGAAACATCGATACCAGACAACTGAAGATTTGAAGCAAGCTGTTACGGAGGCATTTTTCTCAACTATGTCCTTTTTATTTACTTACTTACTTACAAATGGCTTTTAAGCAACCAGAAGGTTCATTGCCGCCCTCTCATCAGCCCGCCATTGGTTCCTATCCTGAGCAAGATTAATCCAGTCTCTATCATCACACCCCACCTCCCTCAAATACATTTTAATATTATCCTCCCATCTACGTCTCGGCATCCCTAAAGGTCTTTTTCCCTCCGGTCTCCCAACTAACACTCTATATGCATTTCTGGATTCGCCCATACGTGCTACATGCCCTGCCCATCTCAAACGTCTGGATTTTAAGTTCCTAATTATGTCAGGTGAAGAATACAATGCGTGCAGTTCTGGGTTGTGTAACTTTCTCCATTCTCCTGTAACTTCATCCCGCTTAGCCCCAAATATTTTTCTAAGCACCTTAT
This sequence comes from Periplaneta americana, assembly GCF_040183065.1. Taxonomy (NCBI): domain Eukaryota; kingdom Metazoa; phylum Arthropoda; class Insecta; order Blattodea; family Blattidae; genus Periplaneta; species Periplaneta americana. Next base: position 901,765 of record NC_091128.1, read on the forward strand.
TCTCAAACACCCTTAACCTATGTTCCTCTCTCAGAGTGAGAGTCCAAGTTTCACAACCATACAGAAGAACCGGTAATATAACTTTTATAAATTCTAACTTTCAGATTTTTCGACAGCAGACTGGATGATAAGAGTACTTTTTACTAGTTGAAACTGGTTTTGACGGATTTTAACGGTAACATATAAAGTTATAAGCGACGTAATTATAGTTCTGCTTATCCAATACACACCAGTTCTGTTGTCCATCTGCTGATATCTTTACATGTGTAGCATCTTCTCTTAAGATGGAAGATGATCACTAAATAAACTGTGTAGTAAAGAAATTATTGTTTTTGAGTTTATCTTGAATAGGAAAGCTAACATTTTTTTCATACTTATGTCAAAAAATTTAATCGTTTACTTAGGTTTGACAATTGTGTGAACTTGTGAATAATGGCAACTGTGATTTAATGCAGGGCATTGCTTAATCGCTGGGAGCAGCTGTGGGGGAGGGTGTTTATTCCCAGGTAATCGATGGCGCCCTGAGAGAAGGGGCGAGATCGGATCAGCAACCTCTCCTCTGATACAAACGGAAGATCGGATTAAAGACGCTGCACTGCAACAGTATTTCAGGCAGTGCGAAACGCTTCTTGGCTTTTATATACGTAGGTCTACCTCAAAATTTTTATTAAATTTAGTATACACGGGGAAACTTATGTCTCATAACTATTGCTGATGGTTTGTTGGTATAATTCATTCTTATGCCAAATCTACATAAAATGGAGTTGGATGCATGACATTATTAAATACGCCTTCGAATAAAACATTCTGCGGGAAATTTCATGACAATATTACTAGTTCATTTGGTGAGATGAGGCCGAGGATTCGCTATAGATTACCTGACATTCGCTTACGGTTGCGGAAAACATCGGAAAAACCCCAACCAGATAATCAGCCCAAGTGAGAATCGAACCCACGCCCGAGCTTAACTTTGGACAGGGAAACGCGCTACCATCTGAGCCACGCCGGCCTGCGGCTAATATTACTGGTTAACAGCCGCTTCCTTCCCGTGGAAAACCAAAATAAACTAAAATATTGCTCGGTGCCATCTTTTTTAAATTGTGTAAAGAACCGGTAAACATGTAACAATGATCACGAGAAGATAGGCTACGTTGCATCTCAAGGCTTAAATTTTTTTTTGTTTTATTGTATTATTTTACGACGCTGTATCAACATCTAGGTTATTTAGCATCTGAAAGAAATGAAGGTGATAATGCCGGTGAAATGAGTCCGGGGTCCAGAACCGAAAATTACCCAGCATTTGCTCGTATTGGGTTGAGGGAAAACCCCGGAAAAAACCTCAACCAGGTAACTTGCCCCTACCGGAATTCGAACCGGGCCACCTGGTTTCGCGGCCAGACGCGCTAACCGTTACTCCACAGGTGTGGACTCAAGGCTTGAAGTGACCGATTGTAACCAAAACTCGAACATTTAAGTTGAACCGTGTCTTCTAAAATTTGACGTTGATCAAAGTGCCATATCTTCAGAATGTGATTTCTGACCAAGTTTCGCTCTATTTAACCGTTGGAAACTCTCAGCTGCAAAGTTTTTCCGTAAATACTGAAGTTATATTTCACAAGTTTTTCTTGTCGTTAAATCTATGAAATAAACATTATTCTTCACGAGCCTTGCGCGCAGTTCTGAACTACATCGGCATTTACTCTTAGAGAATGAGTCTCGCGTCATCAACAACAAGAAGGTCCTATCAGAAATGGGTGTAAGGCACAGTAGATTAACTGAGTCTTCAACAATATTGTTTACTCTTTCTTATTGTTTGTTCTTTGCGATGAATCTCTTACCTATGCCTATAAATTATTTGATTTGACCCCTTTACATTGTTACGGAGCGGAGCCCTAAGCCCTTCATTGCATACCCGTACCATTCTCAGGACTGAATCCCAACCTATTTTTAACTATTTCAGATGATAATGAAACGATGGAAAAGTGTAGAGTACCGGCGGAATGGGATTATCCCGAGAAAAACCCTCTGTACGCCAGACACAGGAACGAGCCCGCCAGCCTGCCAGCACTTGAACCACGTGAGTCTGAACCAACAGCTGCCTGGAGGATGTGAAACAAGGTTTAGTAGAATTATACACTTTTATTATTTAAGACTTGTAGAGAACACTTTTCTGTGTTAATGTGAACCTAAGTTGGCACCTCACTTCTAGCCATCCTCAGAATGAGTGAGTTCCTTGTTTGTGTCCGGTTTCTTCTGAAGTTGCTTTCATGGTGGGTGCGTTTATATTTGGTAGTGTGGAGTTAAATAGAGAGTGTGTTCTGAAATTTAATTGTGTATTGAGGATGTGTTGTGGGTATGTTTTTGTGTGTCTATTTCTTAGTGTTCTAGTCTGTTTAATTTCTGGATTTCGTTAAATGTTTCGAATTTTTTTGTCTTTTTCTATATTTCTGTAGCTGTGGTTGGTATTTATAATGTGTCCTGCGTATGGGAAGGTATTATGTGATTTTGCTATGGCGTTTGTTCCTTGTATCGTGTTTGAAATGATCTCCCAGTTTGTCCGATGTATTAGAAGTCGTTACAGCTATTGCATGTACTTCTGTTAGCTTGTATTTGTTTGTTTGTTCATACTGGCTTCATCCCTTCCAATGGCACTAAGGCGCTAGTGTCAAGTCTCTAGTCCCATAATTAGGTCAGTGACTGTTTTGCCGGGAATAGTTCTGGATACAGAGCCCAGCGATCACGGCTGGCTGCTTCCTTGTGGTTATCTCTCTGCAATCTAACCACGCCTCGGAACATTTATTCTTACGACGTGTTCTGTCCAGAACTGACATCGCAATTCGCCATGTCCTGTATCTGACAGCGGTCAAATGCACGACATAATATTTTGTAGTCTCTTATTTTAACGGGAACGTCTTTCCAATAACGATTCATTCAAGGAATCTTAATTCCGTGGATTATAATGCACGTATTGCTTTATTTTTCCATGCTCTTCTATCAAGCGCTGTAATACGTATGGATGGATGTTGCTAGTGACATTCGTATAAATAAATACCAATACCAACACTAATATCCAGGTAATTGTCATTGTCTCAATGTAACCCGTGCTGTGCTGATCATACTAATTGTACTATTCCTTTAGTTGTGAGATTATATTCATATGTATTAATTCTTTTTTTTTAAGTTAATACTTGTATGCTAGAATGTATTTTCCTGTTTGTGATTATGTATCCAGTCTCTTTATTATTATATTATTATTATTATTATTATTATTATTATTATTATTATTATTATTAACTTAATACTGATTGTGTATATGTATTCAATCTCTCTTTTTTATTTCATTATTTTTATTATTATTATTATTTTTAAGTTAATATTTGCATACCGGTATGCATTTTTCTGTATGTGATTTGATCCTGGTTCAGTGGAAGAGAAGGTCTGATGGCCTTAACTCTGCCAGGGAAAATGATCCTGGTTGCGTGGAAGAGAAGTTCTGATGGCCTTAACTCTGCCAGGGAAAATGATCCTGGTTGAGTGGAAGAGAAGGTCTGATGGCCTTAACTCTGCCAGGGAAAATGATCCTGGTTGAGTGGAAGAGAGGGTCTGATGACCTTAACTCTACCAGGGAAAATGATCCTGGTTGAGTGGAAGAGAAGTTCTGATGACCTTAACTCTACCAGGGAAAATTATCCTGGTTGAGTGGAAGAGAAGGTCTGATGACCTTAACTCTGCCAGGGAAAATGGTCCTGGTTGAGTGGAAGAGAAGGTCTCATGGCCTTAACTCTGCCAGGGAAAATGATCCTGGTTGAGTGGAAGAGAAGGTCTGATGGCCTTAACTCTGCCAGGGAAAATGGTCCTGGTTGAATGGAAGAGAAGGTCTGATGGCCTTAACTCTGCCAGGGAAAATGATCCTGGTTGAGTGGAAGAGAAGGTCTGATGGCCTTAACTCTACCAGGGAAAATGATCCTGGTTGAGTGGAAGAGAAGGTCTGATGACCTTAACTCTGCCAGGGAAAATGGTCCTGGTTGAGTGGAAGAGAAGGTCTGATGACCTTAACTCTGCCAGGGAAAATGATCCTGGTTGAGTGGAAGAGAAGGTCTGATGGCCTTAACTCTGCCAGGGAAAATGATCCTGGTTGAGTGGAAGAGAAGTTCTGATGGCCTTAACTCTGCCAGGGAAAATGATCCTGGTTGAGTGGAAGAGAAGGTCTGATGGCCTTAAATCTGCCAGGGAAAATGATCCTGGTTGAGTGGAAGAGAAGGTCTGATGGCCTTAACTCTGCCAGGGAAAATGATCCTGGTTGAGTGGAAGAGAAGGTCTGATGGCCTTAACTCTGCCAGGTAAAATGATCCTGGTTGAGTGGAAGAGAAGGTCTGATGGCCTTAACTCTGCCAGGGAAAATGATCCTGGTTGAGTGGAAGAGAAGGTCTGATGGCCTTAATTCTAAGAGGGAAAATGATCCTGGTTGAGTGGAAGAGAAGTTCTGATGGCCTTAACTCTGCCAGGGAAAATGACCCTGGTTGAGTGGAAGAGAAGGTCTGATGGCCTTAACTCTGCCAGGGAAAATGATCCTGGTTGAGTGGAAGAGAAGGTCTGATGGCCTTAACTCTGCCAGGGAAAATAAAACTATTAATATTATTTTTTTTTTCTTTCTTTCTTTCTTTGGATTCCATATTATATCGTACGGCACGCTGATAGATTAAAACATTATTCACTTGAATTCCAACTTACGTTTGTAGTTACTACGTAGTCTAGACCATCAGCCTGACATTTGGCGGCCCGGGTTCGAGTCCCGGTGAAGCTGGGTGTTTTTCATTTGCAAAATTCATAGTGACACTTCTGGGGAAGCAAGTCGCAGATGGGTGATCCTCGGGGTTCCCTAAATAGCATTAACATCAAATTCAATAAATTGCGCCGTCAACTATTTTTATCTATACTAATATTAAATCTGTAGCCGAAATTTTTCTGGTAATTTTCGATTTTCCAAAAATAATTGGTCCTAACATATATAATTAACCACCCTGAAACCGAAAATCGCATTTTTGAAATTTTTGTTTGTATGTCTGTCTGTATGTTTGTTACCTTTTCACGCGATAATGGCTGAACCGATTTATTTGAAAATTGGAATATAAATTAAGTTCGTTGTAACTTAGATTTTAGGCTATATGGCATTCAAAATACTTTATTTAAAAGGGGGGTTATAAGGGGGCCTGAATTAAATAAATCGAAATATCTCGCTTATTATTGATTTTTGTGAAAAATATTACATAACAAAAGTTTCTTTAAAAATGATTTCCGATAAGTTTTATTCTTTACAAAATTTTGATAGTACTGATATTTAATGAGATAGGGTAAACTGTATAGTGATTGACCACTTAAGCTAATGAATAATAAAACAATGAAATAGCGGAAAACAGTGGTAACTTATTGAGAGAATTTTAAAGGCATTGGGTCAAGTGAAGATTCAGAAACAAATCAAAATCAATAAACAAAAGAAAAAATAAAATTTTAATGCAAATATAAATTAAATAAACACAACAAGTCCACTTTTACAGTTATTGACCGTCTACTGCACAGTTATTGACCACACGCTTATTAGTGATTGACCGTCTACTGCACAGTTATTGAATACTCATTTATTAGTGATTGAACAACACATTTTCACAATTTTCACTTTTTTCTTGTCTGTTTCGTTTCTCTTCTTCTGATCTTTCTCATTAAGAACTATTCGCCACCGGCGTAGCTCTGTCGGCAAAGGTGTTTGCCTGCAGATCCGAAGTTTCGTTCGGGCGCGGGTTCAATTCCAGCTTGGGCTGATTACCTGGTTGGGTTTTTCCGAGGTTTTGCCCAACCGTAAGGCAAATTTCAGGTAATCTGTGACGAATCCTCGGCCTCATCTCGCCAAATACCATCTCGCTACCATCAATCCCATCGACGCTAAATAACCTCATAGTTGATACAGTATCGTTAAATAACCAAGTTAAAAAAATAAGAAAAGAACTCTTCTCGCTGCCTTTTCTTTCATTTCTTATTCGCTTCCTTCCTTCTCTTGCCTCTTCTTCCATTTTTCTCTTTTGTGCCTTATCAGAAGCAAGTGTGTGTCATTTCTCTGATGTTATTACAAATGGCTTCACCCAGCACTGGACGAGGACCAAAGAACACTTTTCCTGGACGCTAAGGTTGCTTTTAGGACACCAAACTTCTTGGCAGCTTCATTTAAATCAAATCCACTGCGGACAGGTTCTGTAGCGTTTCGTAAAGCTTCCCCTGTACAATGCACTTTACCTGGCTTAGGCATTATAATATAGTATCAGTCCTGTAAAAATCCCCATCATTTAACCGATAACATATATAGAATTGAAGCACATTGGTCATTATTCTAACAAATAATTTATGAACGACCAGTCACTGTAGTTTGCGGCCATTCACTTTATAGTGATTGACCACGGGGCATTTTTATGTCATATAAAAACTTTAACAAAATAATATTCTGTGGACGGAAACCTTATACCTTTTCTCACACTGTGAGTGTAAAAACGAGCACCAGAATTTATGTATCCTTTGCAGAATAAATAAATTATTGGATGCATTATTCTTAGCAATTTCTCTAGTTACTTACACTTGTTTAGGTTCAGTTGCATTTCCAATCGATTTCAGTCCTCTCAGACAACAGACACTAACTCAGTGGGATGAACAGCGACAACTAACCACAAATAAGGGTTGCTACTAGAGGTATATGCAGCAAAAAGTGAAATCACGATCGTAGTTTATTCACAATATACTTGAAAAAAGGAAGCGGTCAATCACCGTATACTGGTCAATAACTACCTAGTTTACCCTATATGAGTTTTAAAATTAAAATAACGCCATCTAAGACGGTGCAATGAATTAAGAACATATGACTTCGTCTATAAGGGGCCTTGGACAACAACAATCGAAACAGGGGCCTTGGATATCAACAATCGAAAGCTATTAAACATAGCCTACAGAGAATGTTTCTGTGTTTGTATGAAGTAATATCAGAAGCTAAATTAACCGATTTGTATAATTAATTATTATTTCACCATTGGAAAGTGTAGTTTCTCTAGATGGACATAATGCTATAATGTTATTGCAGTAACTTCTGAGTAAATCGACGACAGGTAAGATTAAAATAGCCTCTTATGCACAGAAAATTTGATAGGCTATTTTGTACATTCGTTTTCTGTATTTCTTAAAATAATATTTATGTACACTCATTTTAATCTCAGAGAATTAACGAACAACGAGAGTGTATTGATTCTGTATGCAGTAATAGTACGTTAGCTTAGCAATCCATTATTTTATAATTCAAATTTTAACTATGCTCAATTGAATCGTGTTAAAATACATAAAATACATATGCAATAAATGCAATGCAAAAAAAATTGGGTAATGAGCGAAGCAGATTATCTTGCGCTGTTGTAAAAGTTGTTCCCTGGATCAAACGTCCTATTTTATTTATGTAATTACTTTATATTTATTTCTAACAGGTGCAGCGGAGCGCACGGGTACGGCTAGTAAGTATATATAATAATTAAGAATTAAATATAATGAAAAATTCGGGTGTATATCTATGTTCGAACACGGAATCTCTTAATTTCCAGTCACACGATGTACCGCTGAGCTACAACACCAGCTGTTTTTAGCGCGCTAAAGTTCCATTATTACAACAGTAGAGAAGTCGGGGGGGGGGGCAGTCTGAAAAGTAATGTAGGCCTACGACAGACATGCTAAATGTTATATTATTTTGCTCGTAGCTTTGCTCCACGCGGCCTGCGGCCTCCTTTAGCATACATTCCTGCCAAAAAAATAAAATGTGATTTTAATAAGTACTTGTATCTTAAATATATGACTTTGTGCAAAATTAAATACATGCATCTGCTTAAACAGTTCCATTTACAAAAGGAGTCAGATATTTCAAGTTTTTGGACTTTTTTAGTTACCAAAATAAAAGTTGACCTTATATGATTGGAAATAAATTATTTCATTCATAGCATGCACTTGTGTCTCTCGAATGACAGTCTATGAAGATAACCTAAAGCGCAATGTAGAAAACTGAATTTACCAAATGTGTAACATGTACGATTATAATATACTGTTATGTGTTGGCTTTATGATACCGGAAACATCCTTCTCAATCAAACATAAATTATTTTCGTTGGTCCTCCTGTACACAAAGGTGGTCAGCACTCGCTGAAATGGGCAGAGTGCGTGCAGGGTAAGGAACTGTGCTCCGTCGTGCACAAGGGATAGAGAGACAGCATACCGCCAGCAGCGACGATTGCACGCTAGGGCTGTGTCTTGTCCGCGGGTAAGAGACGCTAGCCCGAGCGTGCAGTGTTTTGATGACCGCTGCTTTAATGTATAGTAATACTGCAATTTTATTTGAACTGTTCAGTATCTTATAAGATGATTCCCGCACTACCGAAGATCACAGAGTGTGCTGCCAGGTTTCGTTCGTGATCATGCAACAACTAACAAGCAAACATTCTTATGAGGGACAGATAGATTTATTTATTTATTTATTTATTTATTTAGTTATTTATTTATTTAGTTATTTATTTATTTACTTAGTTATTTATTTCTTTAGTTATTTATTTATTTAGTTAGTTATTTATTTATTAATTTAGTTATTTATTTTAGTTATTTATTTATTTATTTAGTTATTTATTTAGTTATTTATTTATTTATTTAGTTATTTATTTAGTTATTTATTTCTTTAGTTATTTATTTATTTATTTAGTTATTTATTTATTTAGTTAGTTATTTATTTATTAATTTAGTTATTTATTTACTTAGTTATTTATTTATTTAGTTATTTATTTATTTATTTAGTTATTTATTTCTTTAGTTATTTATTTATTTAGTTATTTATTTATTTATTTAGTTATTTATTTATTAATTTAGTTATTTATTTATTTATTTAGTTATTTATTTAGTTATTTATTTCTTTAGTTATTTATTTATTTAGTTATTTATTTATTTATTTAGTTAGTTATTTATTTCTTTAGTTATTTATTTATTTATTTAGTTATTTATTTAGTTATTTATTTATTTATTTATTTAGTTATTTATTTACTTAGTTAGTTATTTATTTATTAATTTAGTTATTTATTTATTTAGTTATTTATTTAGTTATTTATTTATTTATTTAGTTATTTATTTCTTTAGTTATTTATTTATTTATTTAGTTATTTATTTATTTAGTTATTTATTTATTTAGTTAGTTATTTATTTATTAATTTAGTTATTTATTTATTTAGTTATTTATTTATTTAGTTATTTATTTATTTATTTAGTTATTTATTTCTTTAGTTATTTATTTATTTATTTAGTTATTTATTTATTTAGTTATTTATTTATTTAGTTAGTTATTTATTTCTTTAGTTATTTATTTATTTATTTATTTAGTTATTTATTTATTTATTTAGTTATTTATTTATTTAGTTAGTTATTTATTTATTAATTTAGTTATTTATTTATTTAGTTATTTATTTATTTATTTATTTATTTAGTTATTTATTTATTTATTTAGTTATTTATTTATTTAGTTAGTTATTTATTTATTAATTTAGTTATTTATTTATTTGTTTAGTTATTTAGTTATTTATTTATTTATTTAGTTATTTATTTAGTTATTTATTTATTTAGTTATTTATTTATTTATTTAGTTATTTAGTTATTTATTTATTTATTTAGTTATTTATTTATTTAGTTATTTATTTATTTATTTATTTAATTATTTATTTATTTATTTAGTTATTTATTTATTTATTTAGTCATTTATTTATTCATTTAGTTATTTATTTATTTAGTTATTTATTTATTTAGTTATTTATTTATTTATTTAGTTATTTATTTATTTATTTATTTCGTTATCTATTTATTTATTTATTTAGTTATTTATTTATTTATTTATTTAGTTAGTTATTTATTTCTTTAGTTATTTATTTATTTATTTATTTAGTTATTTATTTATTTATTTAGTTATTTATTTATTTATTTATTTAGTTATTTATTTATTTAGTTATTTATTTATTTAGTTATTTATTTATTTACTTAGTTATTTATTTATTTATTTAGTTATTTATTTATTTAGTTATTTATTTATTTATTTAGTTATTTATTTATTTAGTTATTTATTTATTTATTTAGTTATTTATTTATTTAGTTATTTATTTATTTATTTATTTATTTATTTAGTTATTTATTTATTTAGTTATTTATTTATTTAGTTATTTATTTATTTAGTTATATATTTATTTATTTAGTTATTTATTTATTTATTTAGTTAGTTATTTATTTATTTATTTATTTAGTTATTTATTTATTTAGTTATTTATTTATTTATTTATTTAATGCAGGGCTGCAGAGTTTATCTTTAGCTGTGATAATGGCAACATGCAATAGTGTGAGACAAGTAGACAAATATACAAATAAACAAACAAACAGTGAGAAGAGTACAAAGATAGTTCATCTCAGCAAGAATAATGGAATATATTTATATTTGGATGCCATCATCTTCTCTCTTGCTTCCCAGTACTTCTCTACCAGTGTCGTGGAGGACAGATGGGACAATCCATTAGATGGTCCGAGTCCATTACGATATTCTAGTTGCAGAGTGGGCAGTTAGGATTCTGCAGTAAACCAATGCGGCATAGATATTTACCCAAGCAATCATGTCCAGTTGCTAATCGGAATTAGGCAACTGCTTCTCTCCTTGGCCAATCCGGTGCCGAAGTGACATTGTCTTTCCATTCAGAGGTGCTTATGTTATCTTGCAGAGATTGTTTGTGACTGTCCTTCACCTTCTGTCGTATGATGGTTGATGCTCGACTGTAGTGTACTTCACAAACATAGGGCAGGATTTTAGTGCCTATTTGTGCAAGAGAATCGGCTATTTCATTCCCGGAGATACCACATTGGGATGGTATCTACTGCAGGACCACCTTTTTTGTTTTGTTCAGTAAGGTTCCTAATTATTTTCCTGCATTCGTGTGTATCAGGACAAGGTGGAGAGTTAGAGTTGTTGGTGATGGCGGATATTGCAGCTTGGGAGTCACACAGAATTACAGCATTTGAAAATGTTGATAACCGAGGCAATAATTGTGTGAGAGCAGTTTTTATGGCTCTCACTTCTCCATCAAAGGCAATGTTGTTTCTGTCCAGATATAGATATGTTGAGAAGAGCCTACAGTGTAGTCTGTATCATCCTGTTCTAATGGGTTTTCTGGGAGCATTAATGGGCATGGCTTAAAGAATATATCTAGTTTTTCCTTTCCCTTCATAACTTTCTGTAGGAATCCCTCTTGTGTCTTTAATCTTCGGGGTCCTTGCATATTGCTGGGGTAGTCAACACCGGGTAGGCGTATTAGTTTTTCGTGGATTTTAAGTGCAGATTGGACAACATCAGTCTTCATATCCTGGTTGTTTGTGAGTAACAGCATATCGTGCAATGGTAAACTCACCTCCTCGTGGTGCACCCTGGAAACTCAAAAAGAGCGGCTAAGTAGTTTACCACGCCTGCAGGAAAAGGGGCAGATAGAAAAGTTATTTTTTTTTCTTTCGCCATGTTAATAATGTCAAAAGAAGTGCTTATACTGTACAAATTTTGGCCACTCGAGCACAATTACTAGGGCCGTAAAAAATAAGTTTCTCTTGAGCTTTTAGTTACAGAGAGCAAACATAATATCAATGAGAAAATTTATTGGAACAGACTTCTACGACACAGGAATACAAAAGTTGATCTCATCGTGTGACAAATGTCTCAATTTCAGTAGGGAATATGTTGCATAATTGCTGTATCCGTTTCAATAAATATTTCTATTAATTGTGTTTTCTTTCTATCAACGGTCTAAGAGAAACTTGTTTTTTACGGCCCTCATAATTGTGCGTTCGAGTGACCAAAAATTGCGTAAGCACTTGTTTTGACATTATTAACATAGTGGAAGAAAAAAAATAACTTTTTTTATCTGTCCCATCAGAATATTTCCTTGTAAGATTTTAAACAAATTCAAAGTAACCTTCAATACACTTACAGTGTGCTGCCTCATTTCACTCCATGTGGATAAGTTAAATCAGTTTCTTTGAATTTCCGCTTGTCGCCGTTGGTTACGTTCAACTCGCAGTCAGTGGTGCGTCGTGCCCGGTCATTTGTTTCGTTACTGGAGAAGTCTCTAATGCGTTCTTCCAGGAGTGGCGTGTTCGCTATTGGAAATGCCATTACAGACATCCACATACAATCAGCTTGACGTCACCAGACTCTGCATTTTTGCACACTTCAACTATTTCGTTGCTATTGGAAACCTCATTAGAGGGATATCAATAATTCGTCGTCCACGCTTTCCTCGAGTCTATTTTGTCCATTTTTATTCCGTTTGGTTACGCAGGCTTATTTAACGACATTTATGAGTTTTTCATGCCAACGTTGTACACATCATATTCCAATTTTCGAACGAAGCAACACCATCCCAGTAGCTACTGTTTCATTTTTTTTATGTTCACTTCTTTCAGACGTTACCATGGAAACTTATTGCTACGAATGTTCATTTTTAGTCGTAATTACTCTAATCTAAGTTCTGGAAAATTATTGATAGATCTCTGATAGAATGAGCTAATTTACAAGAGAAATAAAAAAATTATGCAGTTGTATTGTGTATGACGTGGGTAAAATAACAAGATAACACTCTTGAGCTATAAAATATTGAATAGCCTGTTGTCTGTGGCACCTCACAGATATTCTGTAGGTCGGTTGGTCTCTAACACCTTCAGTAGTCTATGAATAATGATTGGGGGTGAAAATCCCAATTTTTTATTTTGTGTTTTAAAAAAGTACAGAACTTGCTCCATAAAACAATATATTATACTGTGGGGTATCTCTCCTTCAAATGGTCACTTTAAATATGGCGGCGCATGTAATTCTTATTTTTTTTTTTCTTTTTAAATACAGTTTTCCGTAAGTTAACATTTTTCAAACTGAAGTGTATTTTTCTCTGAAACTGCTGAATCTATTTACATGAAATGTTTACATTGTTTTATGCAGCCTGTTTTATGCAAAGCAGGTCTGCAGGGTTACAAATATCACAACGTAACATAAGAAGAACATATAATTGAAGTGTTGATAGCAAAAACCGGACAAGTCCAAAATATTAATTTTTCAGGAAACAAAAAAAAAAAAACTATCCCTGACATTTCTTATACAATAAAATAATCTGGCATATTTTATGTAGGTATTTAATATATCTACCAACTTTAGTAAAAAGCTTCATTGTTTTCTTTCATATGCTTTATTGGAAAAAAAAAAACATTTGGACATATCCACTTTTGTAGGAAATGTTATATGTACACATATTAATTGAGAAGAAGTATTTGAAATCATGCTCCATTCATACTGTCAACTGTATCAGCATGCAAGAAAATACTTTATAAGTGTTTTATTAAATTTAAAACTTAATGTTGAAATGATTTCCTGAACAAGAAAAACAATATTGTCATGTCTCTTTCTAAATTTCTGTCCTTCAATCTTTGAATTCTTGGCACGTCAGGTATACGAAACACCTAAGCCAGGTATTAGTACCGCATCAAAGTTTGTCTATATATACCTTTTGATTACCCGACAAAATTAATTTTTCAGGAATTTGGTGTATCAAATCTAGAACAAATTTATAAACAAACATTGCTGATTTACTTCCATAAAAACTACAACAAATTTAAATTTTATCCTCACGAATACCATACGGGACAAAACTACAGTTTCTTTCTAAATACTTCCAAATGCCACACAACTGCTGGATTAAAACACAACATGAATTTTGGACCCAAAATATATAATGCATTAATTAGAGCTTACCCTGAGCTAAGTACACTTAACACACATAGATTTAAGAAAAAAATCAGATTAATTATTTAATTGTTTAAGCTAATTGAGTTAAAAATTGATACTCTAATATTCATGTACTTTTGTATTTTCTATTTGTATATAGACGCTATTATTACATGCTGTATTATTTTACCATTTATTAATGTTATTGTGCTCAATGAACTCTCTTAATTTTGTGATATATTTTGTATAACTGATCTGAACTGCGCCCGAGCACGAGCTTCTGCTCTTTCGGGCTGCAATGTCTAATGCAGCTCAAGTGTATAGTATTAAATAAATGAAATGAAATGAATGAAATACCGAAAAATAATTATTTTAATAACAACACAATAAACTATGCTCAATCAAACATAATAATAATAATAATAAAATTGTGTGAGAAGAAATCACGTAAGTACTCCAATATGCAATAACAGACACATAAATGGTTCCAAATGTGAGTGAAAAAGATGACGGTCTGGCCGATGCGTTTTCCGGATTTATAATTACACTAGTTCCAAACACTAATTGACTTTCTGCCTGGCTGATTAACTGATCGGCTGACTTGTTGACGTACAGAAGAGCGCAGAGTCATTCTCGATATGGCACGCGATATGGAGAGTATTCTAGCACATCAGATCACAGCTGTTGCAACACGTGACCCACTGGTTACTGCAGCGCCCTCGTTGCTCAACCCCAGTAATCACCCCCTCCCCTCAGCTCGGCTCTTCCCAAGTTTTACACCCGCAGCAAAGCTATCGTTTGCGATAACATTAATGCAATTGACAAGGATGGGCACCGCGTGACGTAAGAAGGAAAAAGATTCGTTCGTGCGTGTAGAATATAAAATAACAATTGAGCACGGACATTAGAGGAAGACACCCACGCGGCTGACGCATGCGCGCTAAGTACTGTTCACACCACTCACGAGATCAACCCGTGATCGTGGCGGCAAGTAATAAGATTAAGCCGAAAGGGAATTCGCTTTCATAATAGCGTGAAAGTCAGAAGACCTCCAGATTCGTACGTTGTTTTCAAGATTCTGCAATATTATTCTTGCATCTACAATTTTAGTCGCATTGTGGTATGTATTACCTGCAGTGCTTTTCTGAATGAAAAATATTTGCCAAAGATCTCCCTGTAAGTTTACATCAGCCTGATTGAGATGAAGGCATTATGTTTCACCATAACGATTATTCCAGCAAACTTCGTTACGAAATTAGTAAACTTATTAGAAGGTTAGGTAAATGTGTAATCTCTGATTATTTCCGTTTTAATTTAGAACATAATTTATTATGAAAGAAACATGGAAATTCCTTCAGCAAAAGACGATACTTTTATCGGAAAGACACTCAAAATAATTTAATTACATTTATGCTATAGCAGAAAATAAGATTAAGTCTTTGGCTTTATGTGTGTCCTTCCATAATAGCAATGACAATAATAGAAAAAAAACATCATCATTAATCTTATTATTAGGGCTAAGAATTTGATGAAATTGCATCTTTTTTCTAGTAAGCCAGAAACATAGACGCTTTAGTATTTATATGTTATGTGATAAATTGAGTGTTTTAAGACATATTTGTTAGGGCATTTTTTTTTTTTGCATTTTTTGCCTGTTTCGACTCATAAGAGCAGCTTTTGTTTTATTCGGACATTTTTTAGGCATTTTCATTTAATTTTGGCCACAAATCCCCATTATTAATATAAAATAATGTTTATTTCCTTTGATATTTTGTCTACATATTTTGTCCATTAATACCCTTTATTTTTTACTTCGTTATTTAACGACGCTGTATCAACTAAGAGGTTATTTAGCGTCGATGGAGTTGGTGACAGTGATATATTTGGCGAGAT